>NW_002990121.1:160018-286062 GCF_000003125.1 Talaromyces stipitatus ATCC 10500 | reverse complement strand
TATAATGTATCCAGGCACCCCGGCCCCCCCTAGTTTCGGGGGTCAGTCTTTTATAATATTACATTTCGTGCTATATAGCAAGGCTCACCACGTAGGGCAGTTGGATCGCCCTAGCTTACGATATCCTACGCTTCGTGATACGGGACGTAGCTAAACCAACAGTTAGGTTCTAACGAAAGACAAATTGTTCTTATCTTCATCTCGAGGGAACTAGGGGTTTTTATATACAATAGAAACATCGAATTGATTTCCAATCAGAAATGTAATACTGTATCTAACGGACTTGATTCCGTTAATGTAGTTTTTTCACCTACTTGATCATGGCTTGGGTTTACAAAAATACTATCATTAGTAAAAGGCGCTAAGGTTCGGGCGAATCAAAGCAGAGAACTCAGAATACTCTTAGTCTTTCCTCGCTCGGTGAAAGACAGAGAACTGAATGTAGTCCTAAGACAAATTCAATGATCTGGAGCTCAGATATATATATTGATCGTCACTATTAGAACCATGTCTGCGCAAGTTAAATATCAGATTATTTGAAAGGAGACCTCATATTGCAGTTCTTTCTCTTAGTCGAACTTCAATCTACATAGAACCAAAGATTGAGTAGAATTCGTGCCTGAAACTTGTGACAAAAGCCCGCATCTATACTAACGTAGCCTAGAGAGGCACCAGACTGCTGCTTTGATCATACGAGAAACGAAAGACGTCAAACTCCAGCCGATTGTCTAGAGCAGTTCAAAAAGGCCAACGACATCGGACCTATCGACTCGAGATTTCAAGCAAATGAACTCCTCAGGCAGCCAGTCCATCAATTTGCCCTCCGGAAGACCGGGAGAAGCTTGGAAATGTTCATCCTCGACGCCTAGTATCATCAGTGCGACTGCAGCACCCGACAGCCACGCTAGCACCATTCCTTCTCCACCAAATCCGGCACATATCCATTCGGCGGGAGGTGGCCGCCGGATCCTTTCGTTTCCGTCACCACCATGATCGCTATCAGAGGTCCAACCAAGTCTGTCGACGTCTCGCCCCGTTAACGCAGGTTCCAGCTTCCCGACATATGGTAAAGCGTCTGCCGTAAATCCCATGCAACCAACCCACGCTTGTTTGGTGCGAGAACCGTCGACGTCATCACCCCAGTGGTCTTTTCCAAATATGGTAGGTAATATACCCTCCAAGTACGCACCAATGGTACTGCAACTCTGATCATCGCGCCAGACTCCACATTCATCAATGCCCCTTCCAGGGGATTGAACCGCGCCGCCGCCAACCATGAGCTCTCCGCCCATTTCCGGGACGGAACGGTACGGTTTGCCCGGGCGTTGCGAGATGTATTCATATCCTTTCCGACTTATGATAGACCACGACCGTGAGCCACCATGGTCCGGGAACCTATGGCCTGGCCTTTGGGCGGTCATATGTCCTCGGATAGGGAAGAGTTTTCCCCTGATACCAGGAACCAAAGTCGGGGCAAACGCGTCTGTGGCATGTACAACATGTCTGGCTGCGATTTCTCCTCGGGAAGTGCAGACTAGAAATGGTTTTTCCTTATCATTTTGGGTCCTGACTTCCAAGGCAGGGGTCTTAGTTTCAACCGAGAATGTTGACGTGAACGTAGACAAGAGGGTTGCATAAATTGAAGTGACCAGTCGGTACGGCCAAAGAGCCCCTGCTTGGTACGATATAATACCAAAGCAGTGTTCTTTACTGACTCCGAACTTCTACATTGCCGGGTGAGTATGCGTCCAGAAATCATATAAGAGGAATAATGAATGGACAACAAACACAGCGTACCTTGCATCCAGCATCCGCTTCATGGATCTCCACGCCTTCCGCAACGTGAGGCAGATCTTGCCGTAATAAGTGTACCATGTCCTTCGCCTTCTTCCACATGGCCTCATCGGTGAATATGTCGATAGTTTCTACCTCTCGGACTTCCGCGTGTGTGAATCTTTTTTTTTGCGCAAAGTCAACCAGTAGCGGAAGTGCCCTTCGTTCGAATGCGAGGAGCTTCTTTGCTCTCTCAACCCCAAATCTCCCTCTATATCCGGCATAGACGGCATATGGGGGAAACTTGATATGGCCCCCGTTCCTCCCCGTTGCGCCGCTGCAAATTTCTCTGGCTTCGAGCACGACCACCCTAACATCTTTCTCCGAGCGAGGTGATGTAAGAATAGTATGAGCAATGCTGGCGCCAGAGATCCCGGAACCAATAATGACAACATCAGCCGATTCAGGGAGTGTTGCCGATTGAGCGTTCACTAGTTCTGGGTAAATGGGGTTTTGCTGCCAGAAGGAAATACTGGGATTGGGGATAGGCCATGACGGACGCAAAATGCGGATCCGAGCCGCATTGAGATCGGCTCTTACTTCTTCCATGATGCCGAGTAAGATGCGCACGCTAAAATAGATGGTACGAACACGAGAGAGAATACAGCCCATTGTAGCTGCATTGACTGCAAAACTCGGGCAGTTGACGCGAGGACCAGAGGATCTAGAAATGCAGGGAGTTGGCGTATAGTTTCTCTCCCCCGGGAAAAAACGATCTCGTTAACTTGAGTGGACCTCCACAATTTACTGTTGCTGTCTGCAGAGGAGCCCGAGTATTTATATATGAGCCTGGGAACCACCATAGGGTGTTTAGAGGGGCATCTAGATTAGGCTCCACGAGAGGCTGACACATGGATTGGGAGATACATTCTTTTGGAAACTTTGTACTTATATAATACACTATGTTTTTCTAAAGTATTTAGTCCCACAGATTTGATTAAATTTAATTTTTGTAAAAATCTATTTCTCAGGACCTTCTAGTAGTAGTATCACATCTCAGCCCAGCCGCACGAACACTTCCTTAAGCGGTTTAATGGCTCCATGAAAAGGAATTCTGCCAACCGTATATTATGGCTAGGCCTGATATGGAAGATGCAGCATAAAACCCACATGTTACGAAGCCAACTTGCAGGGATGCTAATACTATTTGGGAAAAGCCTGTACTAAATGAGCTGTTATCTTGTTGGATTGTACGTAACAATCTTAAGTGGTATATCTCAACGTAATGGAATCCTTGATCCTTGTTGTCATTTTTCTTTTCTCTAAGTACAGTACGGAGTAATACTTATCTCATAAGCCTTTGACGCCCGTGTAAACACTTCACCAATAGCCTCAGATGAACTTCTTGTGTGCCGGCTTATTCTCTTCTTCGTTGTAGTCATTTGGCGCTTGAATTGACGTGGGTTCTGCGGGGCTTGTAAGCAGGATGATTGTGTATCACTTGATCGACATGGGGGGGTGTTGGAGTCTTCAATCGAACAGTAACCTGTTAATAAACTCAATCTGGATTGAATGGTACTAATCCAGTTGCTGTAAAGCTATTCCGAACAGTTTGAGCTTTGTATGCTATCATACGAGCCTTTGAGAATGCAGTAAGAAAGTCAAGTTTATCAATATAATTGAATCTAAGCCCCATTCGCTGCTCAACAAGCTGTCCATAATATCGCTTTAAGACAGTAAAGCAGCCAACATCAAGAGGCTATAAAAGATGCGAGGAATGGGGAGGCATACAGACTGAAATAATATTATTCTTAGTGTATATATAGTCAAATTCTGTGGGTGCATTTGCACTAGTACTAGTACGATAGGATTCCTAACGTGGAATATGGGTTCAATTGAGTAGTCTTAAGTTGTCCCTCTTTTCTATCTTTGACCCCGACGCGTAAGGGATTCCTGGTGTAGCCTTCGTCACGTGATTTCAATCACGTGACGTCAGTTATCCGGATCTCGACTGCATCCTCGCATCCAACACTGGATCTCTTTTACAAATCGAATTGCAGTCGAGCTCCCAACTCTTATAAAAGCATGCAAATCCCAATAACCAGGCTCCCTGTCAACAATCGTCAACCTTGTCCTAATCCTGCTTGGTCCTTTCCACAAATCCTTCCACGCGAATCGTTAACTTATTCTTGTCAATGAAGTCCCGTAGGGCCCCATTTGGATTCACCTTTATGAAAGCATCCACGGGATTATTGTCTCCATGGATCCAGCAGATTTCATCTATTTCCCGTTTCTCATATGACTGATGGAGCGCCATAAGGTTAATCATGAGGCGCTTTTCCTTTGTGGTTCCTAACTTAACGAGGCACTTATATAGCGAGTAGCTATCAGTGCAAACCACAACTGGGATTGTAGGTAAATTGAGGTGATCCGTGATCATCTTGATGGTACTTGCCAAAGTAATTCCATGGTTAAATCCAGTTGTTAACCTATAGATCTCCAAGGCGAGAATGCTCCGGGTTACATGCTTACACTTTGACAAAGCCTAATGGATTATATTACCGGTGGCAATAAAGTGTTCTTCCTCAGAAAAGTCTTCGTTGACTATAGCGATTACAAAACCAATCTAGGAAGTCAAATCTCGGTTATTCGCGAAGGATCCATCTGTAAAGATCATGATCTTTGCCTTTGTCAGATTGAGGGGGATGAATCTAAGACCTTGTTTGGGATTCTCAGCTTGCCATATGAGGCATTTATTTAATACCAAATAGTCGTCTTCGGATCGATCCTTCTCCTGCAGCTGGGCCGCGACGGCGAGATCATAAGAAGCCTCTGGTTGGCAGATAGATGCGAGGTAAGCCCCTCGTGCCCGTTGCTCAATGTACTTTTGCGCGCGATCTATTGTTCCAACCGGCTCTATCTTTGCTACTTATCCTTTTTGCCGCATGAAGACGTTGTCCTGCTCTAAAATAATCCTTGCACTATTAAATTCCAAAGGAGTATTCTGCGATAATTAGGTTTTAGGTTTAGCTTTAAATCTTACTTCCTGTAGTACTCGCTCCTCACCCCTGACAAACTTTTCTATTACGATAATGAGTGTGTTATTAGTCTGCATGCCCACCAGGCCAAAGCTCTCAGCGCCTGGTTTTGTCACGAGTAGACATGGATTGTACGTAGAAGTCTCTATGTCTATTTTTACCTTATGATGCTCGTGGTAGGTGCTAAACCAATGGACGCCAGCTTCAGGAATGCTATATAAAGCTCCTTCTACCAACAGTAGTAAGTCTGGTGGATATTTACTCCTTATTTCTTTGGGCAGATTGGCAACAATAATACGTTGCAACTTCATCTTAGCCTATGTGTACGCTTGTGTGATATCACAGATCTCCATAACCATATCTATACTTAGCAAAGTGGGGATAAGGGATATCAATAGCCTCTGGCTGGCTCATTGAATTGTTGGCACTTAGGTCAGGATCCCAGCTTTCCCAGCGTTATTATATCCTTGGATGACTAGGCGTGATTTCTTATATAGGATCTCATTCTTCCCCTTGATCTCATTAACCAAGCGGGAGTTGAATATGCGGAGATCCCTAAGGTTCACATTGTCTTGGTGGACGATTTTGAATGTCCTGTTTGCAATCAGACCATCAATCTCTGCAATGCTTGAAAGTTCGAATAGGACACCTTCTATCATGATCTTTTCTTCTCGTCTCAATTTGAGTGTGAGTTCAAGGTTATCCTTCTCTTTCTTCGATAGGTATACGTTGACATCCACTTTTTGCTTATTCTTGGATCCTTGTGGTCGTCCTCAATGTCGTGGAGGTGGAGGTGTCACAGGTAGTTCAGGGACGTGGATTCCATCATCTATCTCTCTTTGATCTTGGAGATACTGCTGGACTGATGTTGCCTGGAAAGCGACAGCACTATTACCAAGATTAACTGTCATATCATGGCCATTTACTGAGATAAGTTTATGTAGGCCTGTCCAACCCTTGCCTTCTTGCCAAACTTTAACATTGGCCCCTAGAGGGAGGTTGAGTATCTCTGTGATTATTAGGCTATTCCTAGTGTTTAGAGCGTCATTGACTCTTCTCTTGGCTATGGCCTTTCTTAATTTGGCCATTGCCTTTCTTATCGCCTGGGTATGTCTAATTATCAACGTAGATGGTGGTGAATCCAACATTATCTGCGGATATACCCTAAAAACTAACACAGTTAGCACAATTCTATCTGGTCCCATGGTATCGTTAACAGCCTTAACTGCCATTTGGAGAACTACATCCTTGTCAACACTAGTGCCAAGTTCTGTAGAGATAATATTGAACACTCTACGTAGTGGTGTGTGATACTGCTTGACTTTACCAATGCTGGAATGTGCTTCCACTAGTACCTAGTGGCATGTAATCCCCATCATCCTAGCTTCCATTTTGAATTTGTTCGATGCAAAATTCGTCCCGGCATCATAAGATATGACGTCCAGTGGATCAAGGTAAGTGTTAATCCATGCCGCTCTGAGTGCTTCCCAAGTATCCTTTGCTAAAAGAGATTTTAAGAATCTCGCTGCCTAGAAGGAAGTTGCCCAATCTACGATGTGAAGCACCAGCTTTCCATCGAGATACATAATATCAACGACAATCTTATAATTAAACTCACAGTCGTCAGTCAATGTAAACTTGAACTGGCAGGGTGCCTGCTGATTCATCTAGCAGTGGTGACAATACTTCTCAATCTCAGCAAGGGATTTGTGGTCAACATTGTCATGACCAGCTTGCTCCAAGAGTTTATGCAATCAATCAACACTTGGATGACTAAATCATCAATGAAGACGTCTTATTTCTACTTCCGTCAAGAATGTTACTGGTGTATGACTATCATCTAGAAAGAACCAAGGGTGTCCTTATTTCCAGACAATTGGCACTCTCAAATCTCCCTTAACCAAGCAGTTGGTGGTGTTGTCAAGATAAGCTTCGTGGCAATCTATATCAGCAATGCAAAGTAAGAATGGGGTTGGTATATTCATAACATGAAAATTGACATTGCTAATTAGGGTCTTGATAGTAATAGCTCCCTCAGAGTTGACACTATCCCCTTAACCAAATCGAATTAAGTACTCTCCTGCATGAGATTTGTCAACCATGATCCCTAGATAGATCTTTTGTAAAGCGGTGAGTTAACGTCTTCCAACCGTTGATACTCTTGCTGCTCCCGTGTTGGGTAAGATTCCATGGAAAATCTCACTATCATGTCAGTCTATCATGAACTAAGAAGCAATAGTAGAGGGGTTATCTTGCTCAGTCTCCTCGCCTGTTATCTAGTGTAAGAACGCTTAATCTTGCAGTTGTCCAACCATAAAGTATGCTGTTGCTTCATCCTTGTTATTATCGTTAGTTTCTTCCTTGTCCTCGCTGTCCAATGTGATATTATAACCAGCTTCGAAGTCCATTAGAAACGCACGATATGTCTTGTCCGAGGCATTGGCTTTGCCCTTAGCGTGGCAATACCTATTAAATCACTCCCTCGCCTCACTTCGTTCCTTCTCTAAGTGGTTGTAAGATCGATAATCTAGTTTATTACATACCCAACATCAGCCGTCACTTCGTTGTCGAGAGCCATTATCTTGACGGTTTTAGCGTCGCCATAATCTCTAAGGTGGCGGGCGATTCCCTTGACTGGTTTTTCCAATGTACTTCCTGTCAGTAAAGTGTGTTAATGGCACGTTGTTAGATTTAGCAAGATATTGACTAGCTGCTTCCTTCTTTTGCATAATAGCAGCTTTTGCACGAAGTCGTGATACCAGTATTTTAAACTTTGTTGTTAGTTCACTGAGGACCTCACTCATTTCTAGTAATCCTTGACATGCTCTTATGATGGCTGATATAAGATGTTCAGGGGATATATAATGTGGTCTTAACGCACGTTGGCATAGATGCAGTTTTTCTACTAAGATTTCTACTGCTTCTGGCAGTGTCTTCCCTATGTTCTCACGATGCACGTCGACCAGGGTGATCAACGTCCAATCCTGGTAGTAGAGAGCGTGATTTGACTCTGTGTTAAAGTAGCTCTTTATTGCCCAATACATCTGTGCAAATGATGTATCAGAATTAACATGGTACATGTAATAAGTTTCTGCTCTGCCAGAAAGTATCTCAGGAAAGACAGCCCAGCATTGACTTAACTGGATCTCTGTTAATTGGCATAGTTATAAGAAGATTCAAACTTTGTCATCTAGAATATTGTAAAGATCTCCTGAATAATTCTTCGTCTTATCCTATACTTTGGTGAACTTCATGGCCAACTAAGAATCAACAGGTTGACGTCCATATTCGTCGGGTGGTACCTTACTGTATGAATCCAAGGATCTTACTTAGAGTGGCACTAAAGAGATAGGTATCGTAGACATCTTGACTTGGCTGTGACTTAGTGTTATGACTGGTATTACATTTATACCTGTTTCAGGTGTAAATCTTGAGATGTCTTATACTAATCTTAATGGTGATTAAACATGGTCTTGAATCACCTAATTTGGCCCCTTAGAAGATATTTCTTTATAAATACCCTTGTCTTCTTCCTCAATAGATGGCACCATGTGGGTATCATTAATAATCCTTGACTCCTTAATATAGGTAGTTGCTGTCTGTTCATGGTGTCCTAAGGCTATCTTTGACTGAGGGTGGAAAGTCCTCTTTTATAGAGCCTTCTCAGGCTATTCAAGAGGGTCTTCCATCTCTAATAATTCTATTAACGCCATTAGGATGGTCTTCCTATTCATGTGGTCAACATACACGCCACGCTATAAAAGGAAGTCCTTCAACTTGGTTCTTGTTGTCTTATCTAGACGGTTAAAATCCTCAATCTTCCAATCCTCAAAGAAGTCATAGAACCATTGGAACATCTCAAAGTTAACCTGGAAGCCACTTGCAGCCTCATACATGACCTAAATTATATACATGGATAACTTCTTCTCGTCGTCACCGGGCACGGCGTCGTAGAGCCAATTCGCCATGTTGACTTAATCTTTACTAGCTTAATTATTAAATCTAATCTCTGTTATGAATTTGTCGTCTGGCAGCTCCATAGCAAGACTAGTCTGATAACTGTTGAGTGACTGATTCTCATCTGGATTTTCTTGGTCTTGATGATTCAGATGAGACATTGGTGTTTGTTAATTTCAAAGAACTGACCAACAGGGTGTCTCTTCTTGTTAGTTTGGTGTTGTTAACTTTCGAACGCGTCAACAGCGTGGTCTCGCGATAGGGCGATATTATGGAATGTCAGCGTTTTGACGAACTATCCCAAATACAGTCTCTCTGGGTCTCGCTCTGAGAGGAGAGAGGCTTTTAGCACAGACTTAGTTTATCACAGGTGACGCTGCAAAGTCCGTCTCTTCCACGTGGATTCGGTTCCTCGCGATGAGACAACACAAATCCTGGAGTCAGGCCTTACTACCTATAACCACAGGTGGCTACAGCGCAGGGGTCTGATACCTTGCCAATCTGTCTTAGTTCTGCAACCAAGACTGATCAGTGTGGGTGCATTTACACTAGTACTAGTACGATAGGATTCCTAACGTGGAATATGGGTTCAATTGAGTAGTCTTAAGTTGTCCCTCTTTTCTATCTTTGACCCCGACGCGTAAGGGATTCCTGGTGTAGCCTTCGTCACGTGATTGAAATCACGTGACGTCAGTTATCCGGATCTCGACTGCATCCTCGCATCCAACAAATTCAGCAGTTAAATGGCTTCCATGACCATCAAGAATCAACATCCGATATTTCCCCAATGTACGGCCATTAATAAGAGGAATAAAAAGAGTTTTCAGCCATTCTAATCCAATCTTATCTGTCGTCCATCCATTATCGCTAATATTGATTTTCCAGTCGTCTGGAAGATCCTCAAACCAGCCTAATTGAGTGTATTTCTTTGCCTTGAAAATAATATACGAAGGCAATGCCCATCCAATCGAATTAACTGCCTCAATTGCAGTTACCCATTCTCAATTATCAGGCTGTAATAGCTTTGGCCGAGCATATCGATCACTTTCAGTGATAACTGTTGCAGTCGCACAGAGTCCTATAGCAAAGCCTGTCTCATCAAAATTGTAGATATCTTCTGGCAAGATTCCATACTCTAACATAGCCTCTCGTACGCGATCAAAATATTCTTGGATTATCTTCGGATCTTCGCATTTAGCACGTTCATAGTTATATTTCCGCGAGAACTTTGATTCAATCTCTGGGCGACATTTGACAAGATTATATACCCAATTCTCTCCAACCTGTTGGTTTCCGCGTTGTGAGAGAAGATAATTAGCCATCTCTCGTACAAGAGAGTGTTGAGGGGGTAATCCACGTTTATCCAGGTCGAGTATCCATTTGGCAAGCGATTCCTCCTCACACTGAGTTAATTTATGACTGTTGGCGCGTACTTGAGATCTCTGCCGAGTGCTGTTTAATCTGTCTCGTAGAGTCGCCCGAGGTATACTATAAATCCTTGCAGCTTGAGCCACGCGTAAGATTCGTCCATTTTGTAAATCAGAAATAGCTAATAAGATTCTTCCTCTTGCTCAGCTAAATCTTTCTGTTGGTTTAACTACGGTCCGTATCACGAAGCATAGACGGTAGTAAGGCGCGAACACGAAGCGGCCTAATGAGCCTGACAATATGAAGATATCTTGATTCCTAATATTGTGACTTGTCCCCAAGAACGAGGGGGACGGGGATAGCTAGCTAGATATACGCGGCACGCACGTGCCGCGTCAGACTAACTATATCCGGTGCCAAAACGTGTAGGGTTTGATATTCACGTTCCGACAGAAATGTATATAGTTAGTCTTGATTCAAGAAATTGTGTCTTTCCCCTCCAATTGCTTCGCAATTTCATCTACACCTTATACATACTAGGAAATCATTAGTGTCCAGTTACTTTCGAATGATGGCCGCGGTGAAGGTGTTTCATACGTACACCTAATGGATATGCTCTTTTGTGTGGCGATATTTCACTCGCATGATTGGCGAACCAGCAGGATATGATAGACAAATGTCGGTATCCGTGCCGCCAAGCCCAAACCCACTCGTGTCGGATTGGTCGGTTTATTCCAGGCCAATCCTGAAGAGTGTTTTACTAGGATCAAAGAAAAGAAGTGACTAGCAAGATTGTATGTATTGAGTTCTGTCTCTCTGTCTCCATCAGGTTTCAAAGCCGGGTCCTTTATAGACACCTTTGGCGGGGTGATTTGTGAGCTATCAGGAGGGGTAAATATTGGGCTGAAATCTAGGTGCCCAGATATATGCCTAAAGGTGCCTTTTAGACCTGTAAGATTGAACAGTCGATCTTTCTGCCTCGTTTGAAAGCCGGATTATCTGACAACTCGCTGCTGAGGTGCGCTAGCGGCACGGGTAGAGCATGCTGTTAGATAACTAGGTGTCGACAGGACGATACCTCTGACCCTAATTAAGAAAGTGCACATCGCCAAAATGCCCCTTGATACCAATCAACTACAGTGGTCAAACCTGTATAGTTTCATGTTTGTGACTCGGATTCTTCGCTTTGCCTTAGCTGAAATTCCTGTTGTTATTTCCCTTACTTCTCTGAGGCCGCATTGGAATACATAAAGACATAGAATCACCCTCAATTCTTAGAAAGAGGGAGGGGGGAATACATACAATTTTGCTTGTTAATTCTACTTCCAATACGAACACTTTCCACGTAGCAAAGCTAGGAATCATTGCCGAATCTGCCCCCACGGATTAGTAATAATCCAACAATTAAGAGTCTGAGTACCCCTACCGGATCTCTTTTAAAGTTATTCCCAATATGACGTCCAACTCGGCTTCAAAGTGCACACTCAACTCCCCAGCGGACTGGGATAAGTGGGATAAGGCCCTCCAAAACCTAGCCCAATCCCGAAAGCTACACAACATCCTCATGGGAATCGAAGAACCCATCTCGGAACCTGATCAGCCATTTTATGACGACTTTATATAACTGACTTAGCCAGACCAGGCTCCTGGAGATGGCCCTTATTGAGGAACTCGCCGCCAGACAAATCTAGCCTCCACCTAGAGAACCAACACATCTGAAGCTGAAGGAGGAACCCAAGCCTCTTCCAATACTGAAGACGGAGATAATATGAACCTAGAACATGCGGCACTCATTGCAGAAGCATCGCGTATGCATAATGAATCGCGAGCCAAGAGACGATACAACGTAAAAACGAAGGAATACTCGCAAGCGATGCACCGATATGAAATCCAGCGTAAGGATATTAAACAAACTTTTACCTGGATAAGGGACTCGGTCAGTGTAATTTATCTCAAGTCTCATGTGTCAGTTACCCACGACTGGGTAAAGGCATACAACAACCTCAAAACTGCCCTCAATCCAGGATCACGAGAGATCAAGAGATCAATTCGTGAGGCATACGATCAGCATATGAAAGCCCTCACTACTAGGACCAAGGACCTAGATACCTAGATCAACAAATGGGAACAACTAATAAACAAAGGGAAAGGGAAATCCATGACCTTTGCCCTTGACAAAGAAGATTGGTCAACTCGCTTTATTGAGGCCATTCGACCACTTGATCCAGTATGGGTAATAACCCTTGAGCATGACGTTGAGGAGAAACTAGACGACGATACGCTCACGTATGGAGACATGTCACGATACTTCCAACGTCTAATCACTAAGATTAACAAAAGGCCATAATTAACATCTCGTGTAGCCAAGGGATCCTTCGCTACTTGCCAGCAAGGAGGAGATAACATTTTAACTGAAGAAACTCAATATTGCGGCAGGCAAGCAAATGTATCGCCTGACCAACGAGGAAGATCATGATCTTGTTCCACAGACTATTCCTGGAAGAGAGATTATAACTCTATGGAGAATTCCAACTCCAGGCAACACTGCGCTGAATGTGGAGGATTGCATATAATCTAGGGTTGCTTCTACCTCTTCCCTCACCTTGCACCACCAGGATGGAACAAGCAGGATTGGCTTGTAGGAAGAATTAATAGATTCCTAGAAGCAGACTTACTGCTTGCCCAGGAAGTAAAACGACTCCTTTTAGGAAAGGAAAGAGCCCCTCCTCGTGGACGAGATAGATCTCAGTCCCAGGAACAACCTCAGCGGCAGAACTCTCGAGAACCAGCTTAAAGACGAAGAGCACCTACCCCTCATCCAAAGGAAGTATCATTTGATGACTAAACAGCGAGTCCACAGTGACGCGAGCGATCGGCAGTTGGCAGATGCAAGGCAATGTATTTTGTGAAAATGGAAAAAGAACTGGCTGCCCTGTCAATCAATGATTATCCTCTAAAGCACTCTGCTTTATTGGACTCCGGATCATCAATTTATGTATTCAACGAGAAAGAATGTTTTATTAACTTTAAGAGAGCGACTCCCGGCGACTTCTTATAGGCTGGAACACACTGAGTTCCAGTACTCAGATATAGAAAAGTCAATATTGAAGTTCACGGAATCGATGGAAAGCTACAGATTCTGCGGTTATATGGTGTTGCATATTATAAAGACTTTGTAGTAAATCTTGTGTCTTTCCACCAGTTGAGGAAACAAGATATCTAGTGGGATACGCGGAAGGGATACAACTGTCTCTGAGATGCTGAGAATAATGTTATTGCCTACATGAAAGAGAAAGAAGGTCAGTTTGTTCTTGAGTATATTGCTAATGATCATCCTATGGTAAAAGCAGGCTTTACTATATGACATTATAAATTTAACTTCTGGATGGAGAGAAAAGAACAAACCACTAACACTACATGCTGGCATGCTTGTCTTGGTCATCCTGGACCTGAAGCGCTTCGACATCTATTAATGTTAGCAAAAGGAGTCAGGATATCTAGATTCAATAAAGGACCAAAAACCGTGGAATGTGACTCATGTGCAAGATTAAAAGCGCACCGTATTATCCGATGAGAGCCTAGAAAACTGATAGGCCGATCAGGTGTGGATCTCGCACTCAATTTCCACGATTTCTATGAAAGTACGATGCACAAAGAAAAGATATTGTTTCTTATTATTGACCGATACAGCAGTCTTATATGGGACTTCTATATGAATTCTCATAAAGGCACTGAAATCCTGGAAACGCTGAAGTGGTTCTAGGAATACCTCAGGAAGCATTACTATATCACTCCTCTGCGTGTTGAGCTTGACAATGAGATATACGACAACCAGCAGTTAGTAAGGGACTGGCTCGTACAAGAATAACACGTCGAGCTCATGCCTTCAACTGCGTATAATCAGGATCAAAATGGTGGCGGAGAACGTGCAGGACGAACGATAAAAGATAAGGAAAGAAGCATGCGAGATAAAGCGAGGCTTCCACCGGACTTATGGCTAGAGATATGCCGCACTAGTGTATATCTCTATAATTGAAGTCCTCACTATTTCAACAACTGGAAGACACTGTATGATACTTTTCACACCTATATCGCCCTATCGACTGGTGTTTGCGTGCAAGATCAGAAACCTCAACTTGCTCATTTAAAGGTATATGGGTGCAAGGCGTTTGCACTTAAATCAGAATATCAGAAGAAGGAAAACCGACTCCAACGCTTCAATGTAAGGTCGTGGATAGGTTATCTCGTAGGATATAACTCAACGAATATATATAGGATTTGGAATCCGCACACTGGAAGGATTGTGCGTGCAAGGGATGTTTTGTTCAACAAGAAGGTAGTTTTCAGCGGAAAGAAGGAGGATCTTGAGGATGACCTTTTATATATGACTATTAAGGAAATCACTCAACTGCTAAACAAAGTGGACCTCAGCGCACAGCAGGATGTTTCAGGAACTGATGATAATGTTATCACTGATATAGATGATGTAATTTTTGACGATTCTAGGCACAGTGACGAAGATATTAATATGACCAGCTCAGCAATTGGTTCTGGATTAGAGGATCTCAATCAACCTGAATCTAATCTAACCGGCCCAACTCTGGCGCCAGGAGAAGGCTTGTTAGAAGGGATTGATAAATATGCTTACCCTACACCTCCAAATACACCTCCAAGTGCATTGTTGGCAGGTAGCATAACTATCGTTCAAGAAGATGACCTTACCTTCCTCCGTCAAAGCTCTAAGCTTGGAGCTGGCAAGTCAACTGGCGAGGCAGGTGCAACAAGTACTCTTGTCCAGGAAGCAGTCTCTAGGGCAAGTGCAACAAGTACTCTTGGAGATGTAGGCAAGGCTAGGGCAACAAGTCCACTTGCTGAATTCGGGGCAAGTGCAACAAGTACTCTTGATCTGCGTGACACCATGAGAAGCTCACGACGCAATCATAGCAAGCTACCAATCGCTGCTGCTTTAACAACGCAATGAGGAGACCTAAATCCTTGAAGAGCTGCTTTCCTCATAGGCACACGTCACTGCAAACACAGTGTAAGAACAATCAAAGTCGAATGATCAAGCCTTAAGCGAACAGCCAGAGCAGGCAGTCAACTTTATACGTTCTTAACTAGGCGACGACTCCAGTCATACTTGGTTAAGGACCTGCCGCCTGCTCCCAAGAGCCACCATGAACTAAAGGAACACAAATTCGGAGCTGAATTCCTTGAAGCTGAGCTCGCTCATCTCAGGAGTCACGATCCAGCAGGCTCTTGGACGGAAGTGCTAATATCGACAGCGAAAGGAAAGCAGATTCTCAATTGTATGTAGGTTTATATCTATAAGCCAGATAAGAAAGGAAGGTTAGTCAAATGCAAAGCAAGATTGGTAGTAAGAGGAGACCAGGAGAAGAAGGACAATATAAGAGACACATACGCGGCTACTCTTGCAAGCAGATCTTTTAGGACCCTTATGGCAATAGCTGCACAATTCGATTTAGAGTTGAAATAATATAATGCGGTCAACACTTTCGTTAACGCCAAATTGAATGAGAGAATGTTCATGAGAATGCCACCCGGATACCGTGAGAAAGAGAGAATCTATTAGCTCAACAAGGCTCTTTATGGACTGCGGAGATCACCACTTCTCTAGCAAAAGGAACTCACAGGAACCCTTATAAATTTAGAATTTAAGGCCATTCCACAGGAACCTTGCTGCATGCTCAAATCGGGGATTATCTTGTTCTTCTATGTTGACGATATTGTGGTGGCGTACAAAAAGGACCGCGAGGCCGAAGCCAAATCAGTTATGAAGGAACTTTGTGCCAAATATCATATAACTAGCGGAGAGGATTTGGAGTGGTTCCTAGGCATGTGAATTATACGAGATCGATCGAGCAGCATTATCTGGCTCAGTCAAGCAACCTATATTGATAAAATTATCAAGTTAGTAGATTCCGATCAAGCCTGCGATACCCCCATGTCTCGAGAAGAATTACTTCCTTACGATGGCATAGCCACTTACCAAAGTTAGCACAAATATCAACGCAAAGTGGGCTTGGTAATGTACGCTGTAGTCAATACTAGGCCAGACATCGCCTTTGCCGTATCTCGATTTGCTTGGTTTCTCATTAATCTAGGATCAAAGCATCACAAGGCAGCTGATAGAGTACTCTGGTATCTTGATCGTCACCAAATGTACGCTCTGAAGCTCGGAGGAGGAGATGACTATTCAATATTAACTGATGCTTCCTTTGCAGATAACTCACTTGACTGGAAGAGCTCTCAGGCATACGTTATGACACTTTTCGGAGAATCGATTGGTTAGCAAGCAAGCAAGCAAGATACAGTAACCACGTCAACTACTAAAGCCGAATTATTAGCTCTCGCTCAGGGGGTGAAAGAAGGCAAATACGTACACTGACTGCTTGCTAAGTTGAATATTGAGCTTACCTCACCAGTACTCCAAGTACTCTGTGATAATTAACAAACTATCGGCTTACTAGAAAAGGATACACCCCGGCTACATACAAAGCTGCGACATGTCGATATACACAACCACTGGCTTCGACAAGAAGTTCAACAAGGAGCAATCGAGGTATTGTACACCCTAATAAATGATATGATTGCCAACGGTCTCACCAAAGCCCTTAGTCGACAAGAACATGTACTCTTCCTTAAATAAGTTGGCGTTCAAGATATCGCTGAAAGAATCATACTACAACAGAAGGAATTCACAGATGTGGAAATTGAGGAATTACTATTCCTGGAGGACCCTGAAGCTATATAAAGGAGACATGAAGTTATTCCAACTTTGCCTCGCAGCTCAGCTGAGGGGGTGTGTTAGATAACTAGGTGTCGACAGGACGATACCTCTGACCCTAATTAAGAAAGTGCACATCGCCAAAATGCCCCTTGATACCAATCAACTACAGTGGTCAAACCTGTATAGTTTCATGTTTGTGACTCGGATTCTTCGCTTTACCTTAGCTGAAATTCCTGTTGTTATTTCCCTTACTTCTCTGAGGCCGCATTGGAATATATAAAGACATAGAATCACCCTCAATTCTTAGAAAGAGGGAGGGGGGAATACATACAATTTTGCTTGTTAATTCTACTTCCAATACGAACACTTTCCACGTAGCAAAGCTAGGAATCATTGCCGAATCTGCCCCCACGGATTAGTAATAATCCAACACATGCAGATAAGAGATCCACACTACCCGTGCCGCCAAGCCCGCGACCTCACGCTGCGCGTGATACTTAACAAATTTGGACGTTTCTCGAGTGGCGTTTCGTACATATTGTTGGTTCTAGGTTGCTCGGACTTGCCGGGCTTTTCTCGCTTCACGGGAGCTTAAATGTCTACTCTTGAGTCTCGACTGGTCCGAGCCTCAAGGTGATCGTGAATCATAATACTATTCCAGAATGTCTCTTGCACCTCCGCATTTTGTTATCGGACTCTCAGTCACGAGTCCACTTGGCGAGTCTCGGATTGGAGCTATCCGGGGATGCTTAAATGGCTTCTAGATAAGCTAGTGACAGGATTATTTTATGGCTATCCCGGATATAGTGAGTGCAACGCATAAACTCACTCGCGCGCTCTCATTGGATATCGAGTCCTCCTCGTTATAAGGATTTGCCAAGAATCCCCCCGACTAAAATAGCGCGCACAGTCTTGCACTACTATGTAGTACATTATGTGTGGCAGCCTATGCCAGATAATTCATTCCTAGATAGACGCACAGAATACAATACAATACGCGTCCCACTCCGATTCTCAGCTATATATCACATGACAACCAAGTAGCTAAAATTCCGTATGTACAAAACCATGCCAAGCTTACCAAAACAATGGTACTCTTACGTCCCATACGGGTCGTAAAATACTGGAATACTAGTCTAAACCTATTATGGATTAGGTAACGGGAATGGCGCCGAGAAAGAACCAAAGAGTTGCAAATCATGTAAAGCCACTCATGCAAGGCGCTGTATACTTCTTGAATATTGATAGATTCCGATGTAACAGCTGCTTTTCTTAGGTGCATCTTAAGTGATACTGTAGAAACCGCACAGTTTTTCGAGATCACTCCTCAGTGAATCCGTCACAAAGATAACATTTCTTGTAACCTTTTGCGGAGCGAGGTTTTAGCTCCTTGGTTCTTTCTTGTCCCACCTGCCTTAGCCAGTATCGTGTCTCGGAATTCCTGTGTATGTCTTGAGCACTCTCCTCTATATTCTCCTTCCTCCATAACCGCTATGGTTGTCGTCCCACATAGCCAAAGCCAAGTCTCGTCTTTGATGCGATATGCATAGCCGGTCTTTGTCACTCTTCCTTGTCCGTTAATAATAATTTCACCGCGGAGGAGTAGAAATGATATATTCCTTAGATTGACGTTTTGGAGGAAAAAGTTCGATTCGATCGATTCGTGCGGAGCGGTAGGTTTTCGTATCAGGTAAGGACTCGGATGAAAAGGGTATCAGCTTAATCACGTTGCTCCTCAAAGAGGCGAAGAGTATATAGACATTGTAAGGCTTCTTGAGCTACAATCAAAGGAATAGGCTCATCAACTATATCTTCCTCGCATTCCTCAGTCTCAGCGACTTCCAATTAGCTCAAAACAATAGCATCAATATCCATTATCGAATCATTGACCTGCTCGTCCAGCGGATTCAAAAATTGGCGGATATCCATGACATCTTGAACCCGATTTGTGAGCTGCAGGTCCTGTATCAGTATTGCGGTCTCGAGCTCGGCTTCAGTTTCATCATGAAGAGCTTTTTTAAAGCAATTAGTAATTGTTGTTGATGTTACTTGATCTTCCCATATATTGACTACCCAGCGCACAGCACGAAGAATTGTCATTATAGATAGAGGGTCAATGCCACGATCAAATTCGTCGACAATATATCGAACCCATTGTCGCTTCCATAAAGCTTTCCAGGCTTGGATGATCCCTTGATCAAGAGGTTGATATTTTATTATTGAATTAGGGGGAAGATATATGATTGTTGTATGCTTCAAATCCGAATTAACCTCCTTAATTGCAGATTCATGCGCCGAAAAGTTATCCATTAATAATATCACGTTCCGGCTTGTCAAAGGCATAAATCCATTCCTTAAAGATCTCGCAGGTCGTCCATACTGATTATTAGACCTCCATTGAATGCCAAGATTATGAGGCTCAATATGAGCCATCCGCATTGCATGCAAAAAGAATATTTACTCGTGCTTTATCTTTCCTACGTCCAGGCAAAGAACGCGTTGAAAGACTCCGGTCAGGGAATAGCCTCCAATATAGCCGGTTTCATCACAATTAAAGATATCTTGCAGAGGATATAAAGCAAGAAGTCGACGAATCTTGATCATTTGATCTGCAGCATCAATAGCTATGCTCGCAGCTTCTCCATGCTGTTTTCTATTCTTTATATTATTCCGTGTTTGGAAGCCAAAGAGCCAACCATTACTGAATGAGGGTACCGGGTTATTAGGATAAAGATGTGGCCAGTATTGCTGTGCTTTATAGCGTGTAGATTCTTGTGAGATGGGTGCTTCTACCTCAGCTAGTCTTATCCAGTCCATAACAGCTTTTTCTAACTCCGGCCACTGCTCAGTACGGCGTCTTTTATCCTTCAATTGATGCGGTGCTAGCTCATCGATAAACGCGTATTTCGGCGAGAGGATTCGGGTTATCGAGGCCCAGTCAATCGGCTGGTTGTACGTCTCTTCAAACCACTTGGCAAGATCTTTATGAGTCGCTTTTAAACGCGTAGCGCTGCTTTCCATTCGTTAGGAATAGCTTTCCGGTGTCGTTGAGCGCGTTGCTGCTCCATATTCGGTAAAAATTAATGACTTGACGTTGAAAAATGCTGAGTAATCTTTTTGGTTATAAGCACTTTTGTATGGGCGCCTCAGTGAGATGGTGCTTTTATCTTATAACCAGGTATAAAGCACATTTGTGTCAGATAACCGGGATATTCGGCAATGTAGAAGATAGGCTATTTGATCAGGTCATCCAGTCACCTCAAGCTACCTACACTTCAGCAAATAAGGAGTCATCTTCTTATCAGGGCTCAATATAGCCCTCAAAAGTTTACCCCTCATGATAGCTCACAAAGGACCCCGCCAAAAGTGTCTATAAAGGACCCGGCATTGAACCTGATGTATTAGACAGAGACAGAACTCAATACATACAATCTTGCTAGTCACTTCTTTTCTTTGATCCTAGTAAAACACTCTTCAGGATTGGCCTGGAATAAACCGACTAATCCGACAATTTGTATGTGGAATGAAAAATTCTCAGATTTTGGTGCTATAAGTCGGGTTGTGTAGGCTTTTTGCAATTCGTTATTCGTATTCGACTGATTTTTCCTGGCCCTTTATTCGTATTCGACTTACGAATAATCGTACGAATATTCGTAAGTCGATATTCGTGTGCACCCCTATTGTCTTATTACAAATTACAGATTTCACACGATGGAATACAGTAAACCCTGGATATAAGATCCCCGGCTTATAGCGAATACGAATAAGCAAAATCCTTATTCGTGTGCACCCCTATAAGACAATGTCTGGATGGGACTGAAATATCCCTTTTGATGCTAGACTATTTCTGGAAGTATTCGAGCGGACTGTGGAGTTGCACACTCCTGCCTCGTATAGTAACTCCCCTTGATTTGGGCTCCAGGACTCTATAATATACAGTCATACAAAGCAAGTCTCCGGATATCCGGAAAAAGCCCTCTAAATCAAAAATATACTACTATATTTTGAGGGATTAGTTAGACACGCCCTCCCGATTCCCGGCACACCCGATTTGTAAAGCCCAGACCCATTCCTATTGAAAAAATTCAATAAAGACTTGTATGAAAATCCCGTTGCCTTATTTGACAAATAAAAGTTTGCAGCGCTATCTATTCCCCAAAAAAGAACCATACTCCGTATATGAACTGAAATTCTCATCCTTTTCAGTTAAGGGCGCGTGGGTATGGGGGCAGCTTAGCGTTGAGCTTTGCTCCTTAGTGTTAAGCTTAGCCATTTAGCCTCATAATCTAGATTCATCCAATCATAACGTTGTACAAGTCCTATTAATAAATATCGATTTCTTGTTAAAGGAAGGATACAATCTTCCCCTATGATGGCTCATGTTTCTTTTGCCTCTTGGGATCTTTTCTTCATAACAATGGCTTCCGTGCGAGTGAGATTATTTACATTGATTATTATAATGTTTTTGCTCTCGCAAAGATGGTGGTTACCACTTGGGCACATTTTCTTCAATCTCGTAGCGCTCTCGAGTCGTTGGCACTACGCTTCTGCGGAGGCTTTCATTTCGAAGGAGCATGATGATTTCGATGTGACGTTCGCCTCATACGCTGCCAATCAGAGTACCTCTGGTTTTGGATATGGAGATGTGATACCGCCTATTATGCACCATATAAATTTGGGGTCCAAGCAGCCACGGCCGGAGTGGATGGCGGCTCGAGATGAGTGCATCAGATATCATCCACATTGGAAGGCGTATATCTGGGACGACGGGGCGTCCGAGAGACTTGTTAGGGAAGAATTTCCTCATCTCAAAGATATGTGGGACAATTATCGCTTTCCAGTGGAACGCGTTGATGCTCTACGATACATGATTCTGCAGACATACGGGGGTCTGTCCATCTTTTCTCTTTACTCCTGTGCTTTTGACTCTGAATTTTCCATCAAAATGTGGAAGGGGACAAAAGAACCAAGGATTTTACCCGTGCTGATTATATATTTCTATTGATTAGGTGTCGTTCTTGACTTTGACCTCTCTTGCAAGCGAAGCCTAGGGCCCCTGAGACGCTTCGAGTTTGTAGCTCCAGCCGCTCATCCGACAGGCTTCTCCATTGGCTTTATGATGTCCAGCCAAGGCAATCCTTTTGTGCAGGAGCTTGTCAACAACCTGCCTAGATATAACTATGTTTGGTTCTTCCTTCCCTATGTGGCTGTCATGTTTAGCACTGGCTGTCATTATGCATCGTAAGTTTATAGTATATTCTATGACTAGGAATAATCTTTACTGAACAGATATTATAGTACTATCTTTACTCTTCAAGAGCACCACTCTACACTTCGAATACTTGGTGGTATTCCTGGCTCTCCACACTTACACATGCTGAACGGATTCGCTGAGACACCGTTGTTCCGCCATCTCGGATCATCATCCTGGCACAGCTTCGACGCTTCTCTCATTAACTGGCTTGGCCATCTAAACAAGGGGTCTGTTATTGGTCTAACTGTTGTCTCTTTCATGACTTCGGTAATAATAATACTATGTCTAATGTGTCTACGGCGAAATTATTGCTCTACATTACGAAGCGGATCGAGTATTGACAAATACTGTTTGGATAGTGGAATAACTTGCATCAAGGAGGCATAGCTGTTCAACTTTGGTTTTTTTTTGCGCGCTTTGTATGTAAATGACTTAGAACTCTGTGTAATAGTATTAGAATATATATATCTTTTCAAGCAGCCCTACAAAGTACTCTATATCACCCGGTCTCCTTCTCTTGGTAAATAGCTGCTGACATTGTGAACGAAAAACACTGAGATTCCGTAACTATTGAAGTTTGCTCAATTCAATAGTGACATCAGCCACCGGAACCCAGGTCCTTTTATCAATCATGTAGTCATCTTTGCCGCTCCTTCCATTCTTTATGATAACCTCATGCTGTGCGAAGAGGTGGACCATTATTGCCTTGACCATATGACCGGCGAGATATTGCCCAAGTCATTTCTTGTGGCCAAAGCCAAACACATAAAGATTGTATAGTAGCTTTCAGAAAGAAAAGTCAGCTATCTTGAATAGCACATACGTTCATGGATGGATAGTAGGTGACTTACATCGGTTTGTTTGATACTCTTGAATCGATCTTGGTTATATCTGTCGCTGTCTGAGCCCCAGAAAGGATTTTGCACATTTATGGACAATGTATCGACTAAAACCATTGTCTATAGAAGATTCCCTCTCCATTAGCAGACTACCATTAGTTAGGACAGTATCGCCTGCCCTGGGATTAACAAGGATACCGCGGAAATTCTTCACAGATTCTGCGCTCCCCCCAATACTAAATACTATTGCCCAGTTAATCTTGAAGCTCATTTCCAATTAAGGTCTATGCTTACATTCCAGTGGCCGTAGGTGGAGCGACTCATAGCAGCATCGATGAAGATGGTGTCACTCTTGGTGATATACTGCTCGAGATTTTCTTTATTCGCTGCAATCTAGGCATGCCAGAATTTATTGTGCAACACCCATTTCCAAAACGCAGTGTGCCCACGTTTGTCGACATTGCTTGCAGAACCAACTCGGAATATACCCAAAATATGTTTGATAGGCTGTCTCTCTAACTATTTTCTTGCTTTGATACTTGCTAATGTATGTATGATAAGCATTTACGAGTATCATGAATTGGCACTCCACAATTGCAAGGGTAGCCTCGTGGTATATCATCGTCCCACTTCATGCTCATTGAGACTTATTCCGAGGATTAATGTAGAAATGACACCGAATATACGAAGGAAATTAGTCAAGGCAAGTGCAATTATTAACTTCCTCGAAAATCCTCTTGCTTTTTAGCGTTACATACAATCTAGACTATATGCGTTTCGATATGAAGCGTAGCTTAATCTCATATTTTGGCCCGTACAATTCGCCTCTATCTACAATCTATAGATCAGCTTTGGCTCACGATCCATGCTTTCCCCTTACTATCTCGTCCCGGCATCTTAAAGACTGTAGAACCGCCCAGGAGCTCTTCAGGAGGTGGATCCTGCTCGGATTTTGCCACCACGTCTCTCAACAGCTCAGAGTTACGACACTGGTGTACATGGCCCATGCCGTCAATGCCTTCAGCCAACTTTCCGTGGAAGTCTCTGGTAGACCCAGGTTTCTCGATTGTGTCGCCTGCCGCACACAAGACTCCCTATCATTTGTCATTACTCGGTGTGCTCGTGCTCAATTGGTTTGAAAAGTAAAATAGTCTACATCTCACCCGAACCAAATAGTCTAGACAATGTAACCAATGCATACTGTCGTCGGTCCAGTCCGATGCCTCATGCTCTCGACTTATAGGTTGTTTGAGTAGCATATCACGGACCATAATCAGACGGTGGAGTTGATGAAACATCAAAACCCCATATCCATTAACTTAGCCATCCAACCCCCGAACGTACAGAAACCCTCCACCAGGCGTCAACAATGACTGTTAACTTTCGTCCCTTATTGCGTCGTCGGCGGATTTGAAAGAAGAATGATTCGATAGCTCAGTGAATTCTCTTTCATGATATACTGGTGGAGGATTATGTCGGATTAGTCGGTTTATTCCAGGCCAATCCTGAAAAGTGTTTTACTAGGATCAGAGAAAAGAAGTGACTAGTAAGATTGTATGTCTTCGGTTCTCCTCTGTCTGTTCATCAAGTTTCAAAGCTGGGTTTTTATAAACATCTTTGGCGGAGTGATTTGTGAGCTATCATGAGGGGTAAACATTGGGCTGAAATCTCGGTGCCCAGATAAATGACCCTATAGGGCACTAGTGCTCTAGATATATACAATTCATGTGTTTCCGACCTCTCCTCCTACAAGCCCCTGCTTTTCCTGCTTCAACGTAATTATCTTGGTATCTGGAGTTAAGGCCTCCTTGGCCTGTGGTTCCCAACATCTTGTGTGTTAAAAAGAATTGATAGACCGGCTTAAAGGCTGTCTTCTTTAAGTGTGCAGCGTCCTATTCTCGGCGGCTGCAGCGGTGTCTATCATATGTGAGGGTGGGAATAGTTAGTTAGTGCTGGCTTCGCTATGATTGACTTGGTTCCTGTTCCTGCTCTATGTCAAGTCTTCCTATTGATATTACATATCTAATTGTCGTTCGTACTGCTTTAATATCTAGTCACCATTGCTTGGGATCAGATCGTGACTTTCCTCTAAGGTAGAAAAGATGGACTCCCTCTTCTCATTTCTGTATACTGTAGCATGTCTTCTCTCATTCCTGCTCACTTTGTGCAGTGAAATAGAAAGTGTTCTATAGTCTCGCTTGCCTGGCCACAAGCGCAGAGGTCTGACTCTACGGCTCCTATCCTATTCAAGTAGCTGTTAAGCCTAATCATTCCTGTCCGGAGTTGCGCCAGAACTACAGCTTCTTTCCGCTTTAGCCCATTGTATAGGCTATTGGTGTGCTTTCCTGGCAACGCTAAGTCAATAGTCTTTGAGTATTTACCTACTCCATCTGGAAGGGCTCTCTTTTGTCGTTGTTTAGTAATAGCAAGTCTCGCTGTAGTAGATTTAGCCTAGTACGATTGCTTTTCTGATTTATATTCTTCTCTTGTTGATCTTTGAGTGGCCATTTTCGCCTTTAATCTTAATATAGAGTCAGTATGTACTGGGACCCAAAGTAGGCTGATCACATTTTCTCTTCCCCAAAGAAGCTAGGCCATTGTGTATATCTGTTGAATCATGCTTTGGCCAGACTGTTGACGTGGTTGTCCAATAGCAGCTAATGCTGATTGATTGCTACTGAGGATGGTCACTTACCTATTGAAAACCCATAGTGGAATATGTTTTAATCCTATAGCTATTGCTTCTAGCTCAGCTATGTACGGGTTCTGTTCTGTTCAATTTAATAGTGTTGTAGTGTAGCTAGTCAGTACATTATCTGCATTGTTAACCTGGGTATCCTTAATGCTTCCTCCCATGCCTACTATGTCATCCTTAGCGGATGAGCTAGTGGCAATAAGGATACCTTCTGCACTGTTAGCAATTCCAATGGCTTTCTCTCTATCACGTTCACCTCTTATCTGCAGTCGATCTGTCCAAGGTGACACCGCGTACGCATTGATGGTTTCCATACTATCTATTGCATCTCTTCCTAGTGTTTGCGCTATACTCTGTAGTGGAGAGGAAAACCTCCAAGTTAATGTGACCCTCAGCTTCCTTAGTAGGTTTGTTCTAGGGAGTGCGCAGATATTAGCCTATAGTTTTGTTGCTTTCTCTGTGTGTCACTCTCTAAATAAGTGAATGTTTGCTTCAGCTTCTACAACTGCTGTAGCAACTGTCCGAAGGGCTCCTGTAACTGCTATACCTCCTATCTTCTGCACTCTATTTAGGCACCGCGTTCCATGTGTCTTGCAGGCATGCATCCACACACTAGAGGCGTAGTCTATTGTAGGTGCCACTGTTGCTATGAATAGCTGTCTTGCAGTTTATGGGGAGAGTGCCTTTAGCCTAGGAAAGAAGTCTTTGATATAGAAGTAGAATGTAAGGGCTGACTCCATCGCGAGATCCAAGGAGCCAATCTGAATGCGCGGAAGATTGATGCCAGCGATCTAAGGCAGGAATACGGGTGAATGCCCAAGGCCTTGGCAAGTCAGGATAGTTGGCGGCGGCAAGCGCGCGATCTAGATATTCCTTACCCCCCTCTCGGCGCCTGACCGGTGCATGAGCGCTTGTGTATATAGAGCGTAGATCTTTGCAGGGAATCCTCGAAGGTCAAGCGATTATTCTCGTACAATTTCACTCGTACCATCTGGTATTGTTGCTCTATCTTAGTTCGTATTTCTTGTGTGTGGATTCCTTAGTATTCGCTTCTTCAAGTGTTCCGCAACCCATACCCTCGTACTCGAACTATCGTTCAACCCGGTCATTACATAGAAGCTGCTCTAGCTAGTGCTTAGGTAGCTATTACATATCTAATAGTATTATTTGCTATAAACACCAGCATTGTGTAGAAGTTCCTTTGGATATCTATCATGATGAGTTGCCAAGCTTCAATGGCGTTGAATATCTCCGAGATCACAACCGGATAGGAGGATAGACAGAACGATCAAGAAAACCCCACATTCAGTCTTCGGCTTCAGGCTATAAGATCACGTGAACTCTGGATTACTCAGTGCTTGGAGGCGCCGTGATTGGTCAATATGAACCACCCCAAGGGACATCGCGCCTCTTTGCCTATTCTGGCCTTCCATCTTCAACCTCTCCCAACGTTTTGATTCTACACAATGTACGACTGACATGCCTTAAAACTCATATGAATGAATATTATTAATATTATCGCTTGATCTATATTTTGTCTATCGCATGGATGATATCATAAAGAAAACGTGTCTAACCGAGTTTAACCCAGGGAAAAAAAATGGCCAACAAATGACCCCGAAAAAAAGGACAAAAAAAAAAAAAAAACAGAACGACGATGCTTGAGATCGAACTCATGTTTGGCCAACAGAGTAATGAGATGACTTTTCCTCTATGAAACCCAGATGATCGCTCCTCTATTTTCTATGCAACGACTCTATTACCGCCGACTCTAATATTTTGGGAGGCCTCTGGTTCTTAGTGTCCGCCGTCGAACGGAGGCATTGCTTTGGTTTCCTCGTCTTCAACGTAGGCAAAGCGGGAATATGAACGGATCCTTTCTCCGTAGAACCAGAAAACGTAAGGAATTGCACAACATGCAAGTCCCAGGAATGCGAGAAGGGTGCCCGCCCACTCGTAACCAAGCCTGTGGTACATTTGTATGGTGAAAAGAACACTTCCTGCTCCCCACATTGACCGCAAGAAGGTCTTGGCTGCGAGGGCAGATGCTGCTTGGTGTTGGTATGTGTCCACTGCAGGGTATGGTTAGCAATTCATTCTTGACCAGTGCATGGAAGCCTGTGTACTTACCCAGATAGTTGTTCGCGGAATTGTACAAGAAGATGAAGCCAAATCCGACAGGAAATCCTCCAATGGCTGGGCCAATCCAGTGCAAGCGTGGATACGAAGTCCAAGCGAATATGAAAAGGCCGATTGGGATAAACCAGCATGAGAACATCATCGGAATGAGTCGAACCTCTGCTGGTGGTTTGCCGTTGTATTTGGCGTGCATCTTCAGATAGTGTTTGTTGACTAATGGAGCGCAGAATGCACTAGCAACGACTCCAATGGCCAATGGTATAAACATAAGACCAGTAATACCGGGGCTGTAACCTTTTCCTTCTTGATAGATGACGGGGTATCTAGAAAACTTCTAGTTAGCCAGGCTACGAGGAAAAAGGGGAAAGAAATCATGAACATACGCAATAAAGAACATGTACAACATGCCGTACAAGACGGACATATAGAGCGAAATAAAGAGAACAATGGGCTCGAGAAACAACAACTGGAAAGGGCGTAGCGCGAAGATGCGAATCTTTTCACTCAGCGGACGCGAGTCAATTTCTTGCTCTGTCACGAATTTCGGATCATTCTCCGTCTGGCGTAATTTTTTTGCGCGGGCCTTCAGTAGAGTAGGAGCGTATGTTTCGGGAACAGTGAAAGTGATCAAAGCCCAGGCAATACCGGCGACAATCAGCTGAATCCAATATAGCCATCGCCAGCCGGCAGCATCATAGAGAAAACCGCCTACTAGGGGTCCGATTGCAGGCCCAATAAATGGAGCGGCGCTGAAAGCTGCCATTGGCACACCACGTTCTTCATTTTTCCAGAGATCTGATAGACTACCTCCAACCAACGTCATGGGTGCGCTGAAGGCGATTCCGTCGATGGCTCGACAAACGATGAGGGTTCCGATGTTAGGCGCAACGGCGCAAGGAATCTCGAAAATGAGGGCAAGGAATAATGTAACCGCGTAGACGGGTCTTCGTCCAACGACCTCAGATAACGGCGCGAAAACCATAGGGCCTAGCGAAACGAACAGTTAGTTTCTGCTCATTCAGACAATCGTGTGAAGACCGGAAGACTTACCAACTCCAAAGCCAACAACAAACACCGTGATGGTAAGAAGAGAGACCTCCATTGAAACATGAAATTCATTGGCCGGTCCGTCAAGACCGGCGGTAATGGCAGCGCTCGCAAAAGCCACGACGAAACATGTCCATGCGATGATTGCTGTGAGGTACCACTTGTACGCCTTGGACCAGTTTTTAGGGTTTTCCGGGTCGTCGATCGTAAATGTAACCAGTTTCCAATCGGCCACTTCACCAGTAACGTTCGAACGAGTGTGTCTGATGATATTTCCAGTTCTTGTCTCGGTGATATATTCCTCTAAATCGGCACCGTCGTTGAGCTGTCCAAAAGGTAGTGCCGTGGGGTCTACTTCGCCGGCGTCGTAGCCTAGTGAAAGGGTCCTCGACCGCATATGTTGCGGTGGAGCTTCATCTCCTAATGTACAGTCTGTAGAAGACATGGTGTATATGCGACAGTTAGCGCCCAAGTGATAATGAAGCGATCTTGGTCAAAGCTTTAAATGTCTTTGCCGTGGAGTAGTTTGATGGATATACCCTGTGGGTAGTGGAGATGGCGACATGTATCGATATTTATTCCCAGAAAAAAGAAAACAAAAGGGACTGATGTAAAATTCGGGATCCTAGCCCCCACCCGATTGATTGATTGATTGATTATTTACGTCCCCACCTCTGTCAGTGCCCCACATGTGAAACATTTTACTTGTTATGATTGGCTCAGCTCTTGCCTCCCCTCGCTTATGTCATATACCGCCAGGCCCCGGATCGAAAGCTATTCCCATAAAGGGATAGCGCCAAAAGCTGCACCCCTTATGGCCCCGTTCTAGGTGCAGCAAATGGTCTCGGTCATTCGAGCGACGTCATCAGCCGCTATCGCCATGGCGCAAGTGATGGGTAGTTGCGGATTATCATTTCAGTTCTGGCTGAGTAAAATATGCTTCAGCTTATAGTGTCTTCTTGTTCAAGTTACTTCTATATACGACATCACTGTCTCTTACTAGGCAAATTATGACTCATCGGTCGGAATGTTCTAGAAGAGCCATGTGAACATTCTAATTGGATCATGGGACTCCAGGATTATCAATTTTGTTGAAAAATCGCCAATACATGGGCGGCTAGCATTGTCGAACGATTTACGATATTGCAGCAATCCTCCAAGGGCACCAACCCTATGTCGGTCTGTTTACGATATCGTAGCAATCCTTTGTAGGTGAATTGCCGGTGTCGGTCTAATTCTGGCATCGTAGTGATCCCCTGTAGGTAGGCGCCTATCCTACGTCTGTCTATTTACGACAATATCCTATGCTGAGCTTAAATTAGACTTGTGCGGTTCTTGAACTCAACCCTCGGACACCATGTATACTACCTATTTGTTGAGCTCCACATCCAAAGGTCTATAGTAGTATATCGTCCTTGACTATTTAAAGCCAGGGAATATGTACGCCTGGACGGGCCCGCTCGGCATAGATAAGTGATTGATTGAGCTACGGCAACCGCTATTACAGAAGCATGCGCAGTTGCTTTTGCCTGAGGCCGTAAGACACGGAAAATTCGTATTCTGGCATTCCCCAAAACTTTGTATCTCTTGCTTGGAAAGACTTCTAGCACCAGAATTGCGCCATGCATTTGCCGACTCACGTGATCGATCCGGATGGCGAAGTGATAATAGTATCGCTGAATGCGGATTCTTCATTCGCAGAATTGAGTGAGGATATGATTGCCCATGGGTACGTTCGTACGGTCCCAGAATTAGGTGAAGAGATAGGATATCCTAAGCGCCATGTGGAGATACTGTCAGATAATCTGGCTTTCAAATGAGGCAGAGAGATCGACTGTTCAATCTTACAGGTCTAAAAGGTACCTTTAGGCATATATCTGGGGCACCTAGATTTCAGCCCAATATTTATCTCTCCTGATAGCTCACAAATCACCCCGCCAAAGGTGTCTATAAAGGACCCGGCTTTGAAACTTGGTGAACAGAGAGACACAGAACTGAATACATACAATCTTGCTAGTCACTTCTTTTCTTTGATCCTAGTAAAAACACTCTTCAGGATTGGCCTGGAATAAACCGACTAATCCGACAACACTCCCACTCATCCGGGATCTCACCAAAGGCGTCAGATCGGCTAGGATCCTCCCACTAGATCACGGGTGATTTAATGGGGAAAAGAGAGAGTGAGAAAAAAAGAAAAAAAGAGGAAAGAGAGTATATATAGGCAGTCCTAGGGGAAAACCTCCATGCAAAACCCTGTGGGATGAAAAATCATGGAGGAAACCAGGCCAGTTCAAGTATATGTTATATTGATTCCATTCCTATTCCCTTTACATGATGTTCATGTAATTCCTTTAGTAGTGCCTTCGTCAATATATCAGCTGTCATTTCTGTTATACAAATATACTCCAGATGAATAAGGCCATTTGCGATAGCCTCGCGTATAATGTAGAAACAGATATCAATATGTTTTAACCTAGTAGAGGGCGAATAACTAGGTTGATTTGTAGTTGCAATGGTGTCTTAGTTATTACAATGAATTGTGTTAGAAGGTATTGTATGTTCTGCATACTGAGGCAGAATAGCAAGAATTGAGTTTCCAAAGCTAGATAACCTCATATAATGTAGTTGCTAGTCTAATGTATTCAGCGTCATGAGTTAAGCTAGTAACTAAAGATTACTGTTTTGATTTCTATAATATTAGACCACCATTCAAAAGGAATATAAAACCAGAAGTTGAACATTAGTTATTTAAATCAGGGGTAAAGTCAGAGTTGCTATAGCCATATAAGACTGAGTTATCAGAGCATGATTTGCAGTAGGCGATGCCCAGGTTCTGGGTGCCAGCCAAATACCTAAGTAGACGCTTAAGCGCTGCGGCATGCTTTATATCTGGTTTCTACATAAATTTAGAGAGGCGAGAAAGTGCAAATGCAAGATTAGGTCTCGTATAAATCATAAGATAGATTAGTGCTCCCACTGCAGCACAGTATTCTAAAGCATCTGCTTCATTTAGACATTCTGTATCAGTTGCTTTAACAAGTGGGTGCTTAGGATCAAGTGGAGTTGCAATAGGATTTGTGGGTGCGTTGAAGCGCTTGAGAATTCGCTGTATTTATGCCTTCTGATGCAATATCACTTTGCCATTCCGATGTTCAATATGGATGCCTAAGAAGCGCCTAGGTGTTCCTATATCTCAAGTTTTAAATTTATTGCAGTATTCTTTGACGAATTCCTTAATTGCATCCTGGTTACTAGTTAGCAGGATGTCATCAATAAATAGGAGGAGTATAAGAAATTTGTTATCCAGGCTGCAAATGAATATAGCTGGCTCAGCATTACACTAATAATAATATAATGATTTTGAGCATTCAAGAGTTAATCCAATCTCTTAAGCTTAATAATAACTCAAATATCATTTAGGTTCCATGTATTGCCTATGTTATTTAGCTGAGCCTTAAAGACCTCCTTGGTCAAATGGAAGCAAACCCAAAGAATGAGATGGCAGAGATACAATAGTTAGAAGACCATATAGGACCTATTTATGCTACAAATCAGCAAAGAATGATTGTTGATACACTTAATAAGGTATGTTATTATTTGTTGTGTTATCTTTATTTTACTAATACAGTCACTAGGTCCGGAACCTTGCTGTCTACATCAGTGCCAGCCCTTAATGCTGGGAAGCGTTCTGTAACCTATAGGCTGAAGGGCCAAAGCTTGTGCCTATATAGGATGTTAGAACTTGCTGGAACTCAACCTTTTTGATGCTTCGACGTGCTAAAAAACTCCAATCAGCATTCGATGAGTTCTGTTCACAATATAATCAAGCTCATTTTACATTGAATCAAGAGGAGTGGCGTCAGATTAAATATCGTCTCTGGATCACTCAGCTCTTCTTCAAATTCATAACCCTTCTTTCAAAGACTAAAGATGTTACTATACATCTAGTTTTTAGCATCTACAATAAGCTCTTTGGTCATCTTGAAGAGTCAATGAGTCAGCTTGAACGAAAGAAGGTTTCTTGGAAGTAGGTTATGCTGACTGCTCTTCATGCAGCAAAGAAGAAGCTTTCATAATACTATCCTATGACGGACAAGATTGATAGTAATCTCTATGCAATTAGCACAATTATCTCTCCACAGCAGAAGCTCTAGTTCTTCTGTAGAAAGGAATGACATGATCTGAAAACAGATTAGTGTAGACGATATTGCAAGAGTCTTAAAGATTACCTTGAGGTTTATAAATGGTATCTTTTAGATACACAGTCGGTATCTAGGGTTCAGTCATCTGCAACTATAATATTGGAACTCGAGGTCTTTTATAAGCCAGAGGAGTCATCTGGACTTCATCACTCGTCTTCTAGTTATTGTAATGAGCTAACATAATATCTCAAAAGTAGTAAGTGCAATACCCCTTTTAAGCAATGTAGATTAACCTCAATTATAGGCACTGTTCGGACTCCCCCCCGTGTATCCTAGAGAGACTACAAGGTCTCTACGGTGCATTTATCCACCGAAATCGTAGCAGAGCGTAAGCTTGGTGCGGCTTGGCTGATTACGAGAGAAAGATTTTTGACCAATCAGAAAGCAGAAAAGAAGAGTAGAGATTTTAATTCTTAATAACAAGCATTTTGATCTAAATCCTGACTCCCAAAACCCCTCCCCCTTAACCCCCCCAACCCCCACGAGACCGGTCACGAATTGAAATCTATATAGTAGTAAGTATGCACATAGTAGATGAATATTACGAGGGGGATTGGGGGAATGCAATAAAGTCGATCACAATTATGCAATCTCATCGTTAGGAGGAGTGTGGGACGAGCCACGGGGAATGACCGAGGAACCACGCTGGGGAGAGGACTCAGTAGCTAACAAAGCTTGGAAATAGTTCCGAGGAATCTGTGACGGTAATTGAGGTGGTAGAGGGATATAATCAAACTAGAGACTGGTTAGGTCACAGCCATACGTGCAATTGTACCGGAGAGGGGATAAAAACATGTTGCTCATGACGAGAGTGGGCATCTTCTTGTCTCATAACTATTGATTCATGGGGCTTCTTACGCACAAAGTGTTGATAGTTGAAAGGCTCTTCGAAAAGGACACCGTTAAGTGCTTTAACGCGTGAAAGAGCTACATAGGTAAGGCTAATAGTGAAATCCTTTTCTGCAATATTCAGAACAGCTTTGGGTACAGTAATACCTTGCGCTTTATGAATTGTCATAGCATAAGCAACAGTAATTGGGAACTGAATGCGAGAACAGTTGATATTATTCGTTGAGAAGTCTCGCTTTGATCGAAAGATTGGGACCACTTTTTTCTCATTGATTGTGATGTATTCGGGACCATTGTAAGTATCAAAATGGATCAAAAGAGCGTACGGAGGTATCTCTCGAGGGTTGGTAATACCAGCTTCCCAAATAATATCTATGATCATACTAAAAGCCCCATTCACCAGACCATGCTCTATCCATATATCCTCTATTAGCATCACACGGCAACCAATAGATAGATGGATTTTAGCGTGAAGATTTCCTGCTTCGTTAGTGGAAGCTTGGGCTGCTCTAGATCCTTGATAGGTAGCTGGAACTCGAAGCACAGGAGCACTAATATCTCGTAGACAATTATGGTTGAACTCATACACCTGTGCCTTCCTAGAGTAGATACAAATTGCATCCTTGAAGCGTTCTACCTTATTGGGCACAACTGCCTGCACATGGGTGCAGAGTATTTCCCAGTCTTGAAGGGTTAATTCATCTACCCAGAGATGTTGAAGAGCTTCAAGAAAAGCTCGGGCATTTGCGCCAGTCTCAGTCTGACGTCGGACTTTATTAAGCTGAATTGTAGTGTTGAAAGTTTGATATAGAAGGCGCCCATGAATTTCCTCAAGAGTGTGCAATCTCTTGTTATAATAAAGAGGACGTTGACCGACTGGGGGAAGTTGATAAAAATCACCAGCGAGTACGATATTGAGACCTCTAAAAGGGAGCACTGCATCAGTATCAGTAGTAGGGAAGATTTGTTGCAGTCTTAGATTTATTCAATAAAGCTATTTAAGTCCAAGCATAGATTTCTTATCTATAATTAGCCAACTCACGCCGCGGAAAGTGGCTTGGAGAGCTTGTAAGTTCTAGGTTGTAAGATCAACCATCCTTCCTGCAGCGATAGGAAGGCAAAATAGAGAATGAAGTGTGCGAGCATTAATAGAATAAATAACGACACCCGTCGGAGCAGCATGAATAATAGGAGACTTTTTAATCCCTGCGTTGGTTGCCATGTGCTCTAGTATGGCTGATATTAGTTTAATAATGTGAGACTTGCCGGTACCAGCCTCGCCATCGAGATTGAGAAGCATTTGAGGAGGATCCTCTCCGGCAATTTGTTTTTCATAATGCCCAGTAATGATATCAAATAACTAACGCTGCTTCAATTCGAGATCATCTGGAGATGCAGAGGAATGAACGGCAAGATTTATGGGATAGTCTGCTTTCATCGAAGGCCAGAAATTATCATTGAGGTCACTATAACGGCCAATACGCAAGGTCCAATCCATTTCACAATCAATGGAACAGTCACCAAGCTCATCAGGATTCTCAATCCTTGTTGCATCGTCTCGACGTGGGAGCTGACGAGCGAGTGCTTCCCATGACTAAGGTATATCCTGATCATCTTGAAATTCAGCGTCTTCGTATGTTGATTCTGGAGGTTGAGAGAGAACCTCGCCATAATAATTGTTCTCATGAATACAAGCCTCCTGGCAGTATGTGTATGCAGTAATAAAAGAGTCAAATGTATTACCGTTCAATGTTAATATATTGGTAATCTGTCGGAATGGATGATGCAACATCAGCTTAATATGAGCGTAATCATCTTGCTGTCTTTCTGCGTTGTATATGGGGAAGTAATTGAGAACCCTATCTAGAACATGTTGACGTTCATATGGGTTATTGACTTTTCTGAAATCAAAGCGCTGGAGGAAGTGTAAATAAGTGATATCTTCAAAAAGTAGAGGTCGACGTTTATATTTCTCATAGACTGAAAGTCCTCTCTGGACAGCTTCACCATCATCCCCTGCATCCTGATCAATGCGAATAAAGGTAGTAGAATGAAGATCTTCTTACTAGCAATCGACTGTAAGACATACACGACTGGCAATCTGGAGAGGAATATTGAGCAGTAGATGGAGGACTTCCTGAGCCGACCAATCATGTTCCCCAATCAGACGATTTATCATTTTCATGACAATTGATAGAAAAGGATTCTTCTGGTTCAATGTTGGTAGCAGACTCTTCATCATATCTTTGTATGAATCAGACTTTGTCTCTGCTTTGGACACATATTTCGCAATATATTGTAAAAGCGCCTCAGTCCTAGTACACGAAGCAATGTTGATATTTGCTAGCCAGGACATCAAAATGCACCGATTCCACGCATTAATTATGGGATCATTGCGTGGTGGATGGAATTGAAGGTAGGCATGGCCAGGAACAGGTTCAAGGCAGCCAGTGTTACGTAGTGCATGTGGAAAATGAAAACGACATAAGATATTATTTGAATTCTTCTCCTTCTAGAGATAATATGTTGTAGAACATGAATGACGCTATACACTATTAGCAATCTGAGAAAGATAAGAAACTATATTCTGTTGATTAACAAAAGGAATTTGCAAGGGAGACCGCTCATTTCCCATATTAACCTGCGTACCGGGCTGAGGATTCATTGCAGATATATGCCTGCCCCAAAATTCAATAAATAATTGACATAGCTGCTCAGATAGTCGATCGGTTTCCGACTGCGAAGCACTATCAATCCAATAAAGACCATGTACATGCACGGAGCCTCGCCCCTGCCACTTATATCTAAACCAAAAATCAACGACATTGAACTTCTTATCCAAAACTTCTTTCTGGAAGGAACTAAAACGAATATGAAACCAATTTGCAACAATATGTGGATTGTCACATAAGTTCTCACGCAATATCTGGATCTGTTCACTCGCGGTACCATATTTCTACTCTTCATAGCGAGGCAAATGAAGCATAAGGTCATTCCAATGAAGGTCTGCAGCAGATAAGGTGAGAAAGAGATGAGCAGGACTAATATTCTTAACCATGGCTTTCAATTGTTGATTTTTATTTGTCCAGAAAGGCCGTGTACCACGAAGTGTACTGGAACGCTGTATAATAGAACTAATGAGTGCATCCCCCTCCCTCGATTTGTCTGCAAAGGCACTGCGAAGATCATCTGCAGTAACTTCTTGACCTCTGATAGTCCGCTGCTTAACGAAGAATCCAGCCTTGGAATTGGCTTGTTGGCGCATCAATATGTTAAAAACAACATATCTAAATCGAGGATGTCTGGCAAATCGCCCGTCATGGAACTTCATCAGATGTTTGATGTAGTCCTCAAAGGGTACGGTGCGTTGGCGAGGAGAGGTAAACTCCGCTTCGCCACGAGGGAATAGTGTAGGAAATGCCCATGGAGTAATGGCTGCGTGCGGTTGAATTCCATGAGTAGTGTAGACCAAAATGGAGGAACTTCAATATAAGCATGGCGAGATTCTGGCTGTAGTTGTTCACAAATAGAAGTTAGCTCATCTTCCTGGGCTAAAATATCTGGCACTGCACTGCGCTCAGGCAACTCGACTCCTTTGGTATTATTATCAGGATTAATCTTAACAGGCTCAATCCTTTCATTGACAACCTGATCAGACACATCACTGTCTTGAGGAAGAGTATGGATGGCTTCCTGTGAAATCTCGATGTCGTGATAGCCGGGATGGTTCAAGCGAAGAAAAGCAAGCCATCTAACAACGTTTTCCCAGCAAACACGAAAATTGTGAATAAATTAACGTCGTAATCTGGCGTCATCAGGGGTATTAGCAGGTTCTAGTAGAATCACCTCTAGATGACGTAGAAGAAGAGAAAGGGTATTGTAAACATAGGCTGTATCTCTAAGGAAATCCACAACATGGCCGCTATACTTATATTGCTGACCACGTACACGATGGATTTCAACACAAACATGGACACGGGCAATCAGCATCTCTTCTGTTTGTGAAAGCTCGGGAAGGTCAGGCAGATCTCCAGGATGCATATTGTTGATAGCGGAGAACAGATATATGTGTTTTCCACTATCAACACGCACATAGTGGTCACAAATACCATGTGCATTAAGTCTCATATTAAACCACTTTTCCTCACAGCGGTGACAGAGTTCCGTGGTATGTTGTTCAAGAGTAGTATGAAATCTTTTAACCAAGATCATATCACTTTCGGCGAGGGCGGGATTTGGAAGGCAATTTAGATCACTGGGGGTATATGGAGGATCAGATTGAAGTAAAGTTAAAGCCTGTTGCGGTTCTGTATAGGGGATAGTAGGATGACTGGGGAATCATGGCTAAGTAGAAGCCATGGATAAATTCTATGAATAGGGTACGCCACTATCTGGGTGGAATGAAGGGTCAGTATCACTCTGGGCCATCATCTGGGGACGGCATGAGTTACAAATGTTATGCTTAGTGGGTGTAGAGTCAAAGAAAGCAGTGATTGGGACTTCATGTTTATCACTAACACAAAATTTGTACTATTGTTTAAGTGGGATACTTGGGTTTTGACAGTACTGGCAGATATCAACATTGTTAGTGATTTTTCGGGCATGATGACGCAGTTTATGGCACGCAGTATATACAAAGTGGTTTGACAGGAGCGGTCGGCGCGGCGTAGACGAAGAGCTAAAGCTAGGGCGAGCGCCGTGTCCTCGATATGGTGGCAAAGATGTACTTTGAGTAACAGGTGAGAACACTTCAGAACCAAAAGCAGCAAGAGGATCAGTAGATGATGAAAGTTGACCAGATGGTAGGATATCCTGTTCTTTTTGGGGATCAGCAAGATATATCTCCAAGTCCTGAGTGGGAGACATTTCTTCGCCAGCACGTTTAGCAGCACGATGTGCGCGTCGATCACGTTCTCGCTGACGCCGTGCTTCTTGATGAGTGGGGGAATCTTGCGAATGAATTCCACGATAATGATAAATAGGGGAGGCGTGAAGTTCTTGAGATGAAGATGCTATTTGATGCTCTTCAAATTGATGATGAATTTGATGCGTAGAGGGTCTCTCCGTGGGCTGGAGACGATGTAACGAAGAAGCAGTAGTATAACATATAAAGTGAGGAAGATCTTTTTCGACAGGTGGGATTATAGAGGGGTTCTCAGGAGGCTTGGGAGTATGGATTCCAGCCTTAATACGCGTTCTCTTGGAGGAACGATGAGTACAGCATTGTGAGCATGTTTTCAAGATGTGATTTCCAGTTGCCGATTGAAATTATTTAATTGACTTTTCTTGGTGGCATATTGAGCACCGCTGAGTGCTATCTCTAGCCATAGTGGCGGAGTGAGGATATCTCAAGCCCACAGCAGGAGTAGAGTGAGACGAACGAGATGAAAGTAGCGAACGATCGATGAAATTGATAAAATTTAGAAAGCGTGAGGATGAGAACTTGAGAAGGATGGTGAGAGGAAGGGGGGGGTTAATAAAGAGAAAGAGCATGTATAGAGGGAAGGAAGTTATCGTGTCGTGAGGTAAGGAGCTAACCCTAGAAAAAAGCCCTAAAGCACAGCCTAAACGGGAAGTCACGTTACTACAGTTTTTTCAACCAATCGTATAGGACTTCAATGGACCAATCAGAAAAAAGTGGGGACTCCCGAGTGAACGCGGTAAACTAGCAGAGCTTACGCTCTGCTAATCAATATGAATTTCTAGCACTTGCAAGTCTCGCATGGGATGTGCTCTCGATACCTGCGACTGGAGTAGGTGTAGAGCGGCTATTTAACTCCACTTGAGATGTCTGTCACTACCGTCGAGGCTCTCTTAAGTCTGAAACCATTCAAGATATTATGATGTTTATGTGTACATTAAAATTTGAGATTGAAGAGGATCAGCGAGTATTAATCAATGCGTACTTATCTTATGAAGAGCCCCAGGCAGTAAAGGAGGAAAAGGATACACAAGCAGATGAGTTTGAGCCAATCAGTGACAAGGATGAGGCTGAGGATGAGGCTGAGGCTGAGGATCAGGATGAGGATGTGGTTGAGGATGAGGATGAGGATGAGGATGAGGATGAGGATGAGGATGAGGTTGAGGAAAAGGGTGGGGATCATGTCCAACCAACTATTCAACCCCTTAATAAGTGAGCACTAGGAAAAAGGCGAAAAAGCATTATATCTCAGCCAGAAGAGGATGAGCAAGATGAAACTGATGGTAGTGATGTGCCTTTACCTGATACACAATGTCGGATGTCAGGGAGAGTTCGGAAACGCTCAAAACTTCTTGGACGGGTATGAAGTTAGTCATGCGTAGCTTTATTTATAATATAGAATAGTAACTTTAACAATAAAGGACTTTTAAATAGACACTTCCGCATCTATATGAGTACTCTATTGTCCCTTCTCCCACAATAATCCTGTAAGAGAAATACGGAAAAATACAGCTACGAGCCGCATAAATTACGCCACTTACAAGCTTCTCATGTTTGTCTTGTTTGTGGACCCTCGGAGACCCTCTAGGGTCACCCTCGAGGGTCAGACCTAGAGCGCACCCGACCCGCGGGTGAGAGGCCTATCTACATCACAGGAAAGATGACGATGCTTTCTGATAATAACTTCAAGAGAAATCCTTGCTCAACTGCTTCCTTACTTCTTGTTGGAATTTGTATAAAAATTGTAGGAGCTTGTGACACCGGCGTGCTAACAAAATTGTATGTGTCAATGCTTGATTCATTGAATCTCGCCCGTTTTTTGACATTGGGAATTGTCCTCTTTACTGAAGAATCCAAACCCCTCGTTTGAATACGTGGTTCTTGCTAATTGGTAAGCCAGTTGGCGAATTGGAGGCCCTGGGCTTCTCAGCGGATTCCACTAATGATATCTATCTAACACCAGGCTTCCAACACTTCTCCATCAATCCATCCCTAATATAGCTGTATAATCATCGATAGGATTAGGGTTATAAATCTATCCAGCAAGATCGCTCAAGCTGGGAAAAGGGAGGGATAACGAATCATGTTCTTGATCAGGCGAAGAGACAATAAAATTGAAGCTCTGGTTGATTGGAAAAGCCTAGCGCCGAAAGCTAATTTCTTATTAACTTTAGTCACTCCTTGTATAGTATCATCGAACTAATTAATCTAGTTAACATATCCCAAAAGTAAGTAGCCGAGCCCTACCAATTCGTGATAGTAAAGGAATAAGGACGAAACATAGGATCATCCAGACCAGATTATGCCGCTAGATCAAGCTAAGAGCTGCGGAGTGATTGTACGCTACCAGTTCAAAATTTCGAGCGAGTTCGAACTCTTAGAAAAGGAATAAGACCCCTCCATATAACCGCTTTGAATTACACTGAGATTTTCAGTTATTGAAATGATTAATATCACCTAGGTAGCTCCTCCAACTCTTATCAAGATGTATCGAGGCAATCAACCAGATTACCTAATTAGGTAGCATCTAACTTAAGGCTTATCAAATCATCACTCTCATCATCGACAGTGTTAAAAAAATGTCAAATAAAAACCCTCTCCCAACCGGCTCTTCCTCAATCGGCATGCATCTTTCCGAAGAAGCCATAGCACGCACCCACATCCTCTCCCTAATAAACCGCTACGCCTCTTTTGCCCGGGGAATCCCTGACCAACAAAACGAAATAGCAGTCCTCTTTGAACCCAATGCCACTATCCTTTTACCTGACGGCCGCGAACTCTCGCCACTTGAAATCGGCAAGATCACCGAAAACAATACGCCAAAACTTCTGAGGCATCATGTTACCACCGTTGATGTCCAGTTCGAGTCGGCGATGGAGGCAAAGGGTCAGACTTATATTATCGCGGGGACGCATTTGAAAATGCCTGATCATTGGGGTAGGTGGGATGATGTGGTCGTGAGAAGTGGAGATGGCAGGTGCCCGTTTAAGAGGAAGGTTATTGTCGTTGATGGGATGGATGCGGAGGGTTGGTTATCGCAGACTGTTGCAGAGGGTGTAGAAGCAGTAGCTAGATAGGAGAGACAATCTACTATCATATTCTCGTTTGATATCTTGGTCTAGTACCTGAATGCGCATAAAATGGTCTAAATGATTGATAAACATGATTCACATCGGCCCCCTCAATATAGATTGCTTCACTACTCCGTGTTCCCTTCGTGAATTAGGGACGATTTACGGCGCCCGTTCAGACGGGGTGTCTCCTAAACTTCGGGACTGAATTCAATCGGTACATCAGTATAGGTAGATGATGTCCAGTGACGGCACTTGGGACGAGCACCTCTTCAACTGGGTTTTTTGATAGAAAAGTCCGTTCCTTGCTCGGTGAGCAACTATTGTTTTCCTTGATGTGTAGGGGCAAGTAGTGAGAGGGTGAGATATAGAGGAAATCATGTGCGATTGAAATGAAGACATCCCGTGAGGGGTCGCTGGTAACTTAGACAGCTTTATAGGCTCACGATACTGGTACATGACCATATTATCAAGGGAGATGTCTGCCATAGCTGGAGTTGCATAAGAGAGCTGAATAACGGAAGAGACTGGTTACTTATGATAATAAGATTTTAAGATTTTGCTGTGTTCTCTGGTGGCCTCGCTGGGATTTATATAGGCAACCTGGGAAAGGCTTGAATCAATATTGTAAACGCCATAATAGGAAAGAAACAAATCCAACTTGTAAGACTAGCTTCCCTAGGGTCTGTCACCGAATCTGCACGGACAGGCTGGGTAATTCCTTGAATAGGAAGGAGACCGATCTAGATTATTCCAAATTAATATATCGCGCGGTTCAGCCCAATCGGGATGGTTGACCACCCTATTATACCTAGCAGCAGTGGAAGCCATTTCGATCAGCAGTTACCGGCGATGTAGTTCTAGTTGCGGGATTTTTCTTATTGGTAGAGAGATCCAACTGGGACTGCGCAAAGATTGAGAATTAGGTTCCATAGTACTAGTATAGCCTCAAACACTGGACCTTCACATTGTAGCTAAAGGGGATAGTGATGGATCCTGAATCAGTGGATCTATGAGCATACTGAATGTAACCATGGCGCAGTGTAGAAGGCCCACTTCGTTGACAGTCTTGTACTCCGCCTTTGAGGCACGAATTCTCGCTCTATCATTGTCTTCGGGCTTCTCGTTGCTGCTAGAATCCTTGCCATCCGAGGTAGGTTGTGCGCTTTTAACTCCCAGTACTTCCGCAAACAACCATTTCAGCTCTTCTTTAGTGATGCAATTCGAAGGGGCTACGTGTGGACTATTAGGCGGCGCTGTAACCACAGATCTAGGGTCGAGCCCTGTCCAGGAGAAACGATACACTTCTTGTGGAGAGTCGTCGATTTCCGTCACGGCGTCCGAAGCTTGGAGATTCCTACAGCTGTCCAACGTTTCTACCGTGATGTCTCGGCGATATTCGGGTTCAATGGAGGAGGAAGACTGTCCGGTCTGCGCAAGCTGCGAGAAGAGTCTTCATAGACGCTGGATACCAGGGGGATGATTTTTGGCTTCACCTGAGACTACTAGGGGCAAATCTGCCGGCATCGGTCAGCGTTTGGGAACATCATGAGTAGGTGAACACTGACCATGTGATGTAATGTCACCGCCGTGCTCTGCACCGGCACGTTCTGTTGCAGAGAGGTCCCGCGATCCCTTTGGTTCCAACGCGGCCTCCAACAATCCTATGAGCTGGTTGACCGTGATAGGCTCCGAGCTATTATCATGCGGGACATCAGGAGACAGTCTCAGTTCGGGATGATGCAGCTTCAAAGGTTCAGCGACTGTGCCAGATGATGATTCATCTTCGGTGGACTCTAGAAGTCGTTCCAATTTGTCCCTAAAGGAGCCGTTTGGCTGGGAGGTTCCAGCCAGAGAAGTATCCCTTTTCATATCGGCAAGTAGCCCTCGGATCACATTAACGATCAGTTCATTGTCTCTCTTCATGTCTTTCGAGGGCAGCTCCCGCTTTGGACTGTCAGGGGGCGTGGCCGCTGGGCAGGTACATTTGGTTGGAATGAACTGGGAGCCATGTCGACAGTTTGGGCCGGAATCGAGAGGTTATAATACTGAACACATTGCTATAATGATGCAGCTTAAGAAGATAAAGGATGAAGCGGGAAAGAAGTCAGGAAAGGCACCGTCCTTATATGTTTGCGACTGGAATTTTTTATGCGCATACATCGCTTCAACGAAACTTGAGATGTAATGCAGCCACTGCTATGATCTCTCCTGATGACCAACACAGAAGACTTGTTGCTGATCAAGGAATACCATGACTTGATGTGTCTAGACCAGGCCAAAATCCGTTTATCACACATCAGATACGCGCTATTAAAGGTTGTATTCTATTTTCGAAGAACACCGCATAGCATTTAATTGTATCGACCAATCCTGTCGTCGTTTTGAAAGGGGTGACAGGTTTCTTCGGTCGACTAATGCATACTGACTGCTCGAGACCAAGACAGCCATTATGGGCCAATGTGAGGCATTGAAACCAAGTAAGACAAAAATGGGACTGGATAGTAAGTAAACCAAGACTTAATGTGACATAAGAGGGACAAGATGGGACTGGATGACTCAGAAAAAAAATTATAACTAACTAGCTCAGATGTGAAGAGCTAAACCGCATTAGATATCGGCGCTGTTGCTATTCTATGGTGGACTCAACGCTGCTAACCAGTACTCCAGTCTGGAAGCACAAAGTGCAGCGGAAAGACTTACTTTGCCAAAGAGCTTAAGATGCATACATACTCAAATTGCTAATCACACTCACGCTATATTGATGGAAGCTGATGAGGACCTCTCGCTCTAAATATCTTGTTTAGATTGAATATGGAAGGCGAAGGATGGATATAAGAAGGGGTGATTCCCTCTCTCAAATTATCTTATTTCTTGTATTTTCATCTTCAAAGTAAATTCTACAAACCTCCCTACGGACTTCAAGTTTAAGTCACCCTTCACTGGGAATCAGTGTGGACATGATTAAAACGCCGAGACCCTGTGATTAGCAGTGCCTCACAACCTGAATTACCGTATGCTCAGTCCCAAAGCTTCCTGCAATCTTGAGGTCAGAACTAATCTCATGCCTAGACATATCAGGCTTGTAAAGAAACCCTATCGGCAAGTCATCCCATCTGCAACGAGCCGGCAAATCACATAAGTTGAATCCTATCCTTCCTAGCATAATAGGCTCTTCTGATACAGACCTTAGACTACTTTCTTTCGAAACTAAGGAAACAGTGTCAAGAGAGACCAACGGCTGAACATCCTAGGAGAATATCCTAGGAGAACATCCCAGGAACATCGCACGAACATCCCAGACGAACAGTCCCAGACGAACAGCCCAGTGGAATAGCCCAGAGGAACAGCCCAGAGGGATATCGAAAAACACCACCCACAGCTCAGAACGAATTTTTGAAAACGCGTAAAATTTTACAATATTCACAGTAAATCTGTTTTCACATAGGCATTTATTACAGATAACGCGTAAAAAACGCGTCTATCTGCAATATGGCGCCTAAGTGGCCACAGGTAAACATTGGACCCGAACACATCAACGAGCACACCACATACCTCAAGGAAGCATGCACTCAATTGCAAGCAGTGAATAGAGGACGGCAGAACCAAGTACCATGGAACACAGTGCAACACTATTTGACATCAACCATTGCACTCATTGGCAAGGTCCTCCGACAGCCGTCGATGAGCGATATCCTCCAGCAGGTTCAGGACGCAGCCAAGTGCACCCAGACCATCCAGAAAGACGTCAAGATCATTAAGAACTCGGTGGGATTGAGCACTACTCCACTCGTCGCATCCAACTTCAGTGGAAGGCAAACTGCCGCGATATCGTGGGCGCAAGTAGCTGCACAAGCCAAAGGCTCTCCACCCGCACCACCTCCAACCCAACATGGCGCAGACACTTCTAGGACTTCTCACACAATAACAACATACACAGACCGAGCACTCACAGTTAAGCTCAAGGATCACGGTATCGCCCAGCGCCATCGGACGCAATCAGCTGCCTGGACCAAGCAACAAGTACAGAACTCTGTCCGTGATAACTCACCGACCAATTCAATCAAAATAGTTGCAGCATATCAGCTCAAGAGCGGCGAAATACAGATCTTCACCAGTACTACAGCAGAAGCCACACAGCTCAAGGAGAACCAGGGTTGGTTGAAGGGCCTTGGAGAACGGGCAGAACTTATTATGCCAACTTATGGAGTTATTGTTCACGGCATCTCCACAAACTCCATCAACACGAAAGACCAGACAGCAACCATCCAACAGATGCTCGCGGACAACTACACAGTGATCCCGTCTGCAGAGATCACATATGTTGGATGGCTCACCAAGGAAGCCACTCCCAAACAGGCATCCTCCATAGTGGTTGAATTCAAGGACCCGGAGATGGCCAACACTATCATCTATGCAGGAATGGTATGGGAGGGCCAGGTACACCAATGCCAGCTCTATGATCGTGCTTGCCGAGTGAAACAGTGCTTCCGCTGCTGCAATTACGGCCACATCGGCACTCAATGCAACGCATCCCAAACTTGCGGCTATTGCGCGGGGCAACATGAGACCAGGCACTGCAAGCAGAAGGGAACCGAAGGGTTCACTGCCCAATGCGCAGTATGTAAAGATGCTCACACTGCATGGAGCAACGTCTGCCCAGCGAGGAAGAAGGAGATGGCACGGTAGAACGAGCCAAACAGGCCCGGAGCATCTACTGGCATGTACCTCCAAAGGAGAAAGCTACAAGACAAAGCACACGTGGAAAACACAACACCAATGCAACACCAATGATTCGTACTCAGACAGCGCCCGATGCGACTCGCACCATCACCCAGAGATTAGCGGAAACAATGCGGCCGATACAAGAAGCCAGCACCCCTGTACACGTTGAACAAACACCCCGTCCTGAGCAACCAACCGATCAGGCCATAACGCAAGCAGCACCACAAACAAGCACATCACCAACACCCCAGGTGCCAGAGGACGAACCCATGGTCCAACCCCCCGTTGCTCCGCCGGCCGAGGAGAACCGGCAGACTCCAGCGACACGACAAGAATCTCCCATACTACAGCAACCAGGCTCACAGAACGCCATTGGGGGGTCTGGCAGAGACCACCCTCAGCCATCCACAAACCAGATGGACGAAACGGAAGGACTACTGACACTACAGGAAACAGACGACTGGCTAAACAATATGCTCGGCGACAATGGCAATGGATGGATCTATGACACGGCTGAGGTCGAACCATCCCCAATAACTTCTTTGGCGACGGATACTCGTACAGCACTGGGGAGGATTTATAAAGGCTGCCATTGTCCGGAACATCAAGAAATCTATAGCGACTGGCCAGCACACAACGCCGAACTCACGATTGTCCAGTGTATGAAGATTTGCGTGTACTGCGGCAAAGACTTCGCGGTCGCAGCTGAACTGCGTAAACACATGAGAAAGCATCACTGCGCATCTCAAAATTTGAGAATACGTGTCGAGACAACCGGAAGAGGCAGCTCCAAAACGCCGGCCTGGATCGTCAGGGATCCCGCTGAAATACCGAACTGCTCTTGGTTGGAACCACGTTACAGCCCGATGATGCGGAGACATTGATCAGGTTCTAGGCCTCTCTCCGCATGGTGTTTTCCATAGGGGATTAGACTTCTCGCTGGAACATGTGCAAACATGAAGCATGTCTACTGGAGGTTGTACAGCAGTCTCGTCGTCGAGAAGGTGGGCGGTCGGAAGTAGTAGGAATATTCTGCAGCTAAGCTATTAACGAAATAGAACACTCCATGCAAGCCGCGTCACCTAAATGACCTATGATGTGCCTTCTACGAGGCTTAGGACCCTTCTTCTCCCAGGATCCCCGCTATTTTGTTACACTGGAGGTTGATATAGCTTTCAATGAAAGGATGATCATGAAAACGATAGCGCTTATCCCTGCTCCAATTCAAGCGGCCAACCTTCCGCTTCGTTTACTCATTCCTAGAACGGACGATAGTCTGGGCGAGCAAGAACTTGGTAGAATAGCATAGGAATAGATTGGAATACAAGGATTTGTCACGTAAGACAGTGGCTTTGAAATCCAGTCGCCGACATCGTGCAGTCTGAGGCTACATAAAGCCGAGACAATCTAGTAAGATTATGTAAACAATCATTTAGCACGGATTCAGTCTTAGTAGGCAGCGGAGACTCCATGCGAGATATGTCCGAACCAAGCACGGCCTCCCTGATAAACAGTCATCGCACTCGACTAGTTCGATTCTGGCCATGAGTGGAAGCCACTGTTTGAAGAAATAGTTCTCTGTCTTCCCGCACTCTTATCGGAGCCAACTCTTGCGCCACTTCCTCTGGAATTTGGCTGAGAAAGTCTTTCGCGTAACGCGCCGATGTAGCTGCCGCATACTCTTGCCAGCGATCATTCTTATGGGAATCAGCATAGTCGGAAATTCCGCGTATCACAAGACATGGGAAGCTGCTGTTCATTAGGCCAGCTGCTTCCATCTCACAACAGAGCACGCCATGTTGGACTCTTAGCTTGTCCCTGGTGTCAGCATCCTTGATAACACTGTTCCCAGAGGCAATTGTCCCGTAAAAGACATACGGTCCCTCCCTCCGTCTACCTGGCTGTCGGTTCACTAGTTGCTGCCCATCAGGCTCAAATAACTGATCAAGCCCTTCGTCTGGATATAGCCGTGACGGTGGTTCTGCGAATTGGCGACCATGACCAGGCATCAAGTTAAGCACGGCCAGTAATCTTTCAGGTGGTGCATTTAATGATCCTGTTCTCTCGAAGCCATCTGCCGTCCACTTTCCCAGGTCATACTGCACAACTCCGCCATACTGCCCATCTGGCTTGCTGACAATCACATCCCCAAGCCGGATGTCATTTTTGTTTGAGGGTAATCCGCCTCCAATACCTTAGGGTTAGGGTTAGGGCTAACCATTATTTGACCCGTTCCGGGTCTGGTGGACTGTCTGTTTTGGTGGAAGATTTTGAGCGCCAGACTGATTGCGTCATAAACGCCAATTAACTCAGCTATGTGGATAGACCAGTGTGCCATTGAGCCTATGGCCGTTTTGCGAGACGCAACTATATTCTGGTTGCGGTCTAAGACCACTGCCGCTGCCCCCAGGTGGTTGTCATGTCCCGAGGCGTCGGAGTAGACCACTCGGTGAGGGTTCGTGAGGAGGGCTGCGGCGTTCTTTCGTGCTTTTTCTCGGTCTGGGTTGATGTCAATTTCCTTAAACGCCCGTAATTTCCACTGGGCTGTTGGTTTGGGATTGATAGTCTCTAATCCGCTGAATTGTTTAAGGCCCATCGTTTTCATGGATTCGGCAAGGGGAAATCGCGGGGCACTGCCATTGCCAGGGTTATCCCGTCGCCTTCTTGCCCTCGATAGTACTCCTTGTATCGGATGATCCCACGGGAGCGTGAGTAAGTTGACAATGGTTATCTGCGCTCTCTGGCGGAGACGAAGTCGGGTCGGTAGTGTGAACAGCTCAACTTCCATAGTGGTGGTCGCCACTGACTTAAAGACTGACAGGATCTGTATGAGCGCTGATCTCTGGACTGTGTTGAGGGCCCTGAGATGCATCTTGTCTTTCGTGGGGCAGTGCCAGACTGTGGATGCATAGTCTACAATGGGGGTGACGCAGGCTTGATATAGCTGTCGCATTTGGCCTGGACGCAGGTATCGTAGACCGCTCAGTGCCGTGCTGACTTTTGTGGCTCTCTTTAACACCTGTTGGACATGCAGTTTCCATCGCAGTTCATTGTCGAATACTACGCTGAGCAGCTTGGCGGTGGTGCTCGGCTTGATGGTGGTGCCTTGTATGATCAGCTGTCCTTTACTTAGCTCAGACTTTCTCTGGGTTAGATGGATCAGTTCTGTTTTCTCTGCCGCGAAGCATGAGCCTGTTTGGTTGGCCCATTGTTCGATCCGTGGAATGTCGTCTTCCTGCAGTTTTCGAAGATTCTCCTCTGCGGATGGTCCCACGACCCATCGGAAATAGTCGTCGATAAATGCTGACGAACCACCTTTGTGGTTGACCGGCTGATTTACTAAAACAGCGTTGAAAAAGATGAACAGTATCGGCGATGGTGGAGATCCTTGGGCGAGACCAGCATTCTCCAGGGGTAGTCTGGTGGATTTGAAATTATCGAACGTAATGCTAGTGGTCCTCTCTTCTATGAAGCTGATGACCCAGCTCCGGAGGATAGACGGAATCCCTTTTGCTTTGAGTTGCCCGTCGATGACACTTCCGTTGACCCCATTGAAGGCTCCTTTGAGATCGAACGCAACTAGCGTCACTACTTTAGACCGGATCCATGCCTTGTCGATCGCGTTAGACAATATTAGAAGCGCCTGTTCCGTGTTTCGTCCTGGTCTACCACCGAATTGAGTGTTCGGTAATAGACTATAGGTCTCTGCGTAGTAAGAAAGGCGTTTTGCGACAACTGCTTCTAGGACCTTGCCGAGCGTGTTCAGGAGCGAGATCGGTTGGTACGCTCCCGGGATGGCATAGTCCGGTTTGTTCGGCTTCCGGAGGACCACGATTCTCGCTCTCTTCCATTGTCGTGGGTAATATCCGAGGTTAATTGATGCTGTGAAGATCTGGAAGATCTCTTCGCTGAGGTACGGCCAAATTTGCTTCCATACCATCGTTGGGATTTCGTCTTCTCCTGGAGCCTTCCTGGCTTTCATGCGCTGTAGGGCTCCATAGACTTCTTCCTTTGTGATTGGATCCCATCGAATTTCTTCATTTGGTTCTGGGTTTTCCATGGCTCCTGGTGCTGCCATCTTGGGGAAGAATGCCTCCATGAACATTTTAGCTTTGCATTCATTATCTACTACCTCGTTTGTTCCGTCTTTCAGTGGTGGAATACTGCCATAGGACTCCCGCGGTTTCATGTATGACGCCGCTTTCCAGAGATGTCTCGCTTTGTCAAGGAACTCTTTCCAGTGTTGTGATTTGACTTTCTCAACGTAGTCATTCTACAATCGATTGTGGTGTCACACGTTCATTCCGCAAAATCACACGCGTGAGTATTCCACTCGAATTATGGCGAAACTAATTCCGAGCGCCCTGTACTGATGGAATATGATTATTCGAGAATATCGCGTCGTCGCAATCTCTCCCAAGACATGGAATTAAGAGCAACGGCTGTGCGCCTCTGACGGGAGGTGGATTTAACCATCCACCTTGCGGTAGGTAACTCCCGTCCTGGTGGTCCATAGTAATCACTTCCAAATCATTACTGTACGTCCACTGTATATCGTGTGGAAGCTGTTTCTTTGCAGCATCCAACATAATCTTTACCGTGGCCTCTGGCTGACTCAAAAATGGCGAATGACTCGTCGGCAACTCTCTATGCTCCACGCTCCCACCCATCTCCCTCGCCATGCCCACGATTATCCGTTGCGCCAACACCGGCAGTCCGTGGTCCTCAACGGTGCCGATATACCAAGTCGGCACGTCTTGCCAACCGGCATAGGTATATTCACGTCCTTCAAAGAGAGCTTTGAGACCCTGGGTAGTGAGTTGGGAAACCCAGTATTCGGCCTCTTCGGCTGGAGGTCTGCGTTTGGTTAGGGCTGGCAAACCCCTTGATGGCGCTATTCCCAACCATGCCGCCGTACGAGTGCGCAACGACAACCACATTGCGCCCTTGAGTTGTTTCGCTCGCGATGGCTTCACGAGCAACGTCTAGATCATCTTTGAAAGTGGCTTGTGGGTCTCCGGATGTCGTAGGTAGGGCTATTGACACGCATTTCAATTGGTGCTCATCTTGAAGGAGCTTGATGACCTTGTCGTAGCATCTTGGCTTATTCCAGGCGCCAGGTATAAAGACTAGCGTTGGAGGATTTGACATGTTAGATTTGTTGATGATACAATGTTTTGACAAGTTGTTGGATCAAGGCGGCTGAGAAAAATGTCTAAATTTCGAAAAGTCTCTCGGGAAAGCGCAACTTCCGTTCCGGCCTAGTTATCGAGATATGTGAGGACGTATTAGACCCAAACGGGATCAACGACTGTTATCGAATGACTGCAAAAAGAATTAAATCGTTTCAAAGATTTGTTACTTCAGTTTCCAGTTTTGGCACCTTACTGCTTATAGGGACCAAGGCTGTCAATAAGTATGTAATATCTGTCAACCCCTATGCTTCTTGATCCTTTATGGCAAAGAGTGTCCAGGTACACACATACACAACAAAATAATTTCAAGCTGAAGCTAGCTAATACCATATTTTGACCTCAATATAATGTTTCGATGTTTCTGGAGTTGGTAGTCTCCTTATCAGGCTTGCCGTGCTAAGCCCTCCCCAGAAATAACATCTCGATAACCGCAAAATTCGGTTCCTAGTTATTTATTTCAAGCAAAAATATGTGCTTTCTGTGATTTTTGTCGTAAGCTATTGGTGATCGGGAATTCCTTGCTGAGTGCTCCGAGTGTTGACTCCAGGTCACGCGGGGTATCCTGGTTGACGTGTCTACCCCTCTTTATTGTCGCTACTTGAACGTCTCGTCGACGCCAGTTAGCAACTCCATTTAGTCTACTTTCCAACAGAGTAACCGTCCTCATGTTTGCCTTCCAAAGACACTATCTCAGCTAAAGACGGCTAAATACACCAGTTACACATGTCCGTCAACCAAGACTTCATCGACCTATGGGAAACAGCCATAGAGAAATACATCGAGTCCACCAACCGAACGCCCTCTGAGCAAACTCTGCTGGGGCAACTAACAAGTCCCGAGGGCCTCGAAAAACAGCTCGAGAAAGACCACAGCAAGTTCAACAGCTTCAGAGCAAAACATGGCACACTTACACGCAGACTCAAAAATGCTATCAGACCTTTTACACTGCTTTCGGATGTTGCGTCCAGTGCCCTTTCACTGTCGCCTTTTGCACCTGCTTCTACTATTTTCGGTGCCGTACTCTTCGTTGTGAAAGCCGCCGATGGAGTATCAGAGGCGTACGACTGGATCGATCAACTTTTCGACAAGCTTGGTGATTTCACAGTTCGCTTGGATGAGTACTGCAAAGAAGGTACTGGCTCTCATCTAGGGACAAAGGTCGTCCAGATTTTAGGATGTCTGCTTGAAATCCTTGCCCGTTCTGAGAAGGCAATCAAAATTGGCCGATGGAAAAAGTATGCAGCTGTGATTTTCCTAGGAAAAGATGAGGAGATTAAGGGATCGTTTGACAAGCTTGCCAAGCTATTTGATGAGGAGCAACGACTAGTCATCGCAATCAATTTCGCAACTAATCAGAGAATGGACAAGCGTATTGCAGAAATCAACAGCACTGCGAAGGAGACTCTTGAGACTGTGAAACAAGACCAGCAAGAAAAACTTCGTGAAAAAATCCTTGACTGGATATCCTCAACGAACTTTCCAGCTCAGCAGTCCGACATCATTGCCCGCAGGGAAGAAGGGACCGGATTATGGTTCCTTGAGGATCCCAAATTTGCCTCCTGGGCTCAAGGACCACGGAAGACTTTGTTCTGTCCTGGCATGCCAGGCGCGGGCAAGACAATGATGGCAGCGATAACCATTGATCACCTCTCTAGGACGACACGAAGTGACAGCATCGGAGTTTCGTTCTTATTCTGCAATTACAAGGCGAAATCCGAACAGAGCGCGCAAGCCCTATTTCGCGCTCTTTTGAAGCAGCTGGTACAGAACAAGCCGGATATCGCCGCTCCAGTAAGGAAGATATACGACTACCACTCAAAGGGAGGGACTGGGCCATCTCTCAAAGAGATATTTCAAGCTCTTCGGTCGGTCTGTTCCGATTATACTACAGTATATATTGTCGTAGATGCGTTGGATGAGTGTACGGACAAAGATAATGCGCGAGGCCAACTCATTGACAAACTGCGTGAACTGCAACTGACAACGGACGTACGCCTTCTATTCACGTCTCGATTCATCACCGAAATAACCGAGATATTCCAATCAAATCTGACGCTACAGGTGCGTGCCAGCGAAGAGGATGTGAGAAAGTTCGTTGCAGGGCATATACCACGTCTGCCAAAATGTATTCGACTCGACGATGAACTCAAGCGTGCTGTAGAGGATAAAATCGTTGAAAGTGTTGACGGAATGTTGGTGTTCTCTACTTATTTGTACATGCGAGACATATTGTTGACCTTACTAGGTTCCTCCTCGCGCGTCTACACGTCGACTCGTTTCTTGACAAAAGAACCAAGCACAAAGTATTATCTACATTGAACAATCTCTCGAAAGGGTCGGCAGCGCTTGATGAATCGTACGACGATGCAATCGCACGAATAGATGGTCAGCTGCCCGGAGATCGCTCTCTTGCAAGGCGTGCTATATCCTGGATAACTTTGACACAGAGACCACTCACGACGAAAGAGCTGTGCCACGCCCTAGCCATTGAACCGGGACATAGAGCTCTAAACAATGACAATATTGATGACGTGGAAGACATTATTTCAGTCTGTGCAGGCCTCGTTATGATAGATGAGAAGAGCAGTATCATTCGCCTCGTCCACTACACGACACAAGAATATTTTGAGCGCGAACTCTTGAAGTGGCACCCGGACGCTCAGGAAGAGATAGCGATAACCTGCCTAACGTATTTGTCCTTCGATACGTTCCGAAGTGGTATATGTGCAGATGATGAAGTTTTCAAACAGAGGCTCGTAAGGAATCCTTTCTTCGACTACGTAGTGCGTTACTGGAGCGAGCATATACGGCCAGTCCAAAGTAGAACTGTACGCTTAGCGCTGGCTTTCCTTTGCGATGATGCATTGGTTGGCTGTGCTTTCGAAGGTGCTTTGACGCTAAACAACAAATATATGGGTAATAGGAAACGCAACCTAAATCGGACAAGTGGGCTACACCTCACAGCATGGTATGGACTGCTTCACTTGACAGAGAGGCTTTTGGTAAGCGAGCATAAGGACAGCAACATTGGAGCCGACTCGAAGAACGGAGATGGTCGGACGCCTCTGTCATTGGCGGCAGAGGGGGGCTACGAGGCGGTGATTCGGCTGCTACTCGATAATGAGGACGTCAAACCAGACTCTAAGGACAATGGTGGCCGGACGCCGCTGTCATGGGCTGCGCAGAATGGGTACGGCGGAGTCGTCAAGTTACTGCTCGCTAAGGAGGTCGTCGACCCGAACTCTCGAGGTACGGTGTCCGACTACACGGGGAAGCAGACGCCACTGTTGTTAGCCGCAAGGAACGGGCACGAGGCGGTAGTTAAGCTGCTTCTCGCCGAGGAGGAAATCGACCCCGACTCCAAAGACGACGGTTACTACGGATTGTGGCTGACACCCCTGTCGTTAGCCGCCAGTAACGGACATGAGGCGGTAGTCAAGCTGTTGCTTGCCAAGGAGGGTGTGAATCCGGACTACAAGCAGCCTGACAGATACTGGGATGATCACGGCTTTACTGATTATTACGGCCAGACCCCGCTATCATTTGCCGCAAGATATGGGCACGAGGGAGTAGTCAAGCTACTGCTAGCCAAGGAGGGGGTTCATCCAGACTCTGCGGATTCGAGGGGCCGGACGCCGCTGTCATGGGCCGCAGAAAATGGGCATGAAGGAGTAGTCAAGTTACTTCTAGCCAAGGAGAACGTTCATCCAGACTCTGTGGATTCGAGGGACCGGACGCCGCTGTCATGGGCCGCGGAGAAGGGGAATAAGACGGTCGTGAAGCAGCTTCTCAATACCAACAAGGTGGACATAAACTCAAAGGACGCTGAGTACGGTCGGACACCACTTTCATGGGCGGCGGGGAATGGAGATGAGGAGGTCGTAAAGCAGTTACTTGAAACTGATAAAGTGGATATAGACTTGAAGGATAGATATGGTCAGACACCGCTGTCTCGAGCTGTGGAGAAGGGATATAAGGCAGTCGTGAAACAACTACTTGATTCTGGTAAGGTAGATGTGGACTTAAGGGATCAGTACGGTCGGACACCGCTATCGTGGGCTGCGGATAACGGAGATGAGGCAATTGTGAAGCAGCTGCTCAATACTAGTAATGTACACGTGGACTCGAAGGATAAGGACGGTCGGACGCCATTGTCACGAGCTGCGGAAAGGGGACATGAGGCGGTCCTGAAGCAATTACTTGATACCGAGAAGGCAGATATAGACTCGATGGATTCTGAGTATAGCCGGACTCCGCTATCATGGGCTGCCGAGAACGGCCATAATGCCGTCATAAAGCAGTTGCTCGATTCTGGCAAAGTGGATGTAGACTCAAAGGATAAGTACGGTCGGACACCCCTTTCGCGAGCCGCAGGGTACGGCAATGAGGCGACCGTGAAGCTGCTGCTCGATACTAGAAAGGTGGATGTGGACTCGAAGGATGAGGACGGTCGGACTCCGCTGTCATGGGCTGCGGCGAACGGTCATAATGCCGTCGTAATGCAGTTGCTCGATTCTGGCAAGGTGGATACAGACTCAAAGGATAAGTACGGTCGAACGCCCCTGTGGTTGGCTGCGGCGTACGGCAAGAAGGCGGTCTTGAAGCAGCTGCTTGATACTGGAAAGGTGGATGTGGATTCAAGGGACTCTGACTATAATCGGACGCCGCTGTGGTGGGCTGCGTGGCATAGCGACGAGGCTGCCGTGAAACAGCTGCTTGATTCTGGCAAGGTGGACGCGGATTCGAAGGACACTGAGCACGGTCGGACACCACTGTGGTTAGCTGCGGAGAAAGGCAGGAAAATGATTGTGAAACAGCTGCTTGATACTAGAAAAGTGGACGTGAACATGAAGGACTCTGAGCACGGTCGGGCACCATTATGGTTAGCTGCGGAGAATGGATACGAGACAATTGTAAAGCAGCTGCTTGATACTGGCAAGGTGGACGTGAACATGAAGGACTCTGAGCACGGTCGGGCACCATTATGGTTAGCTGCGGAGAATGGATACGAGACAATTGTAAAGCAGTTGCTTGATACTGGCAAGGTGGATGTTGACTCGAGGGACTCTGAGCACGGTCGGACACCACTGTGGTTAGCTGCATATAAGGGGCACGAGGCCATTGTGAGACATCTGCTTGATACTGGAAAGGTGGATGTGGAGGCGAAAGACTCTGGCTACGGTCAGACACCGCTATGGTCAGCTGCGGATAGGGGACACGACGCGGTTGTAAAGCACCTACTCAATACTGGAAAGGTGGATGTGGATGCAAAAGAATCAACTTATGGTTATACACCGCTCTGGTCCGCTGCGAGTTACGGCTATGAGACAGTTGTGAAACTTCTACTTGATACTGGTAAGGTTGATGTGAATTCAAGGGACGGCTTCGGTCGGACACCGCTATGGCTGGCCACGGAGAAAGGATATAAGGCGGTAGTCAAGCAGCTACTCGATAGCGGCAAGGTGGATGTTAATTCGAAGGATAGCTTCGGTCAGACACCGCTATTGTTAGCTGTAGGGAATGGAGACGAGGAGGTTGTCAAACAGCTGCTCGATACCGGTAAGGTGGAGATGGACTTGAAGGACTCTGATAGTCAGATGCCGCTGCGACGGGCGGCAGCAGAGGGCTACGTGGCCATAGTTCGGCTGCTGGTTGAGAAGGATAACGTCGACGCTAATTCAAAGGACAATTATGGTCGGACACCACTATCATTAGCAGCAGCGCAAGGGCATGAGGCGGTGGTTCAACTATTACTTAAAAAAGATCATATCGAGGCCGATTTAAATGACAATGACGGTCGGACACCGCTGTCGTGGGCCGCAGCAGAAGGCTACAAGGCGATAGTTCAACTGCTGGTCGAGAAGGATGATGTCGAGGCCGACTCGAAGGACAATGACGATCAAACGCCGCTGTCGTGGGCCGCAGCAATGGGCTGTGAGGCAATAGTTCGGCTTCTGGTCCAGAGGGACGATGTCGACGTCGACTCGAAGGATAAATATGGTCAGACACCGCTATCGAGGGCTGCAGAGCGCGGTAAAGAGGCGGTAGTTCGGTTGCTAGTCGAGAGGGACGACGTCAACGCCGACTCGAAAGATAATATTGGTCGAACACCATTATCATGGGCGGCAGAGGGAGGCTATGAGGCAATAGTTCGGCTGCTAGTCGAGAGAGATGATATCGACACTGATCCAAAAGATGTTTATGGTCTAACACCACTATCAATAGCGGCAGGGCAAGGCCATGAGGCGGTAGTTCAGCTCCTAGCCGAGCGGGACGAAGTTGAGGCTGATTCGAAGGATAATAACGGTCGTACACCGCTGTCAAGAGCAGCAGCAGAAGGCTATCAGGAGGTGGTTCAGCTTCTAATTGAGAGGGATGACGTCGATCTTGAGTCGAGGGATAATATCGGTCGGACACCACTGTCATGGGCGGCAGAGGGAGACCACGACGCGGTGGTTCAGCTGCTACAATCCTCTTTACCTGTGTAGTCTAATGTAGAGAGTCACTTTTCCCTCAATAATTCTAGCACTATTCCAGAAATGTATGGCAACATTTTTTTTATATAAACTGTCTTAGTAGGTATAATATGGGGACCCTCAATGGATAGCTATTCTGTCCATTTAACACCCTCCTCTTGACAGGAAGGTGCTTGCCAGAGACGCTTGATCAGCCTTACCTGCTACCAGGTGCACCTTGTCAACCGCCGCGCTCCGTAATGTTCGTTGACAAAGATTAAACTACCCATCTCTGCGCGTGCAGACCGATATTAGTGAAACTCCAGAAACGCACACTGAAGAGGGTGGATCGATGCAGATCGCGGTAAGCAGTTCGGCACGGAACGAGATGGTAGGATTTGGTGGAGCGATCCAGAGGAAACCGCCCCGGTATAGAAAGCTAAAACCCGAATGAAATCAACAACTCTCAATATCGCACGATCCCAAAAAGTTATTAGCAAAGGCTTGCCCGAGAAAGTGGGCAAACACGTTAAAAGAGTGGATGCGGCGCTCCTGGGCAAACACACCCAACAGCTATATGATCGATTATCATGGAAAGAAGCGAGCGTGCTAGCGCAACTCCGGACTGGCATGGCAAGATTAAATGGGTATCTCTATCGAATCAACGTAGCGCAGACAGATCAGTGTGCATGTGGACAAGCAAGAGAAACCGTAGAGCACTTCCTCTTTCGATGTCAGAAGTGGACGGCATACCGGACAGAAATGCTGCAATGTACGAACACCTACCGAGGCAACATATCCTTCTTCCTAGGAGAAAAATCACCTTCAGATAATCAGAACTGGACCCCAAGCTTCGAAGCGGTACAAGCCTCGACGCCACTTAACTATGTAGACGAACACAAATCAACCACTCCTCCCGATCCAACTCACACCAACCACCTCGTGACAGACACGGTAGACGCGCTTCAACTGCCGAAGATAGGATGTTGAACACTTGAAGAAGCGCCTTCAAGCCAGCTACTAACAAAATTACTAACCCACGAGCATCCGCTACGATACTGACAGATGAGATGACATATATTAAAAGTGATCATGTATGGGCTCTAAGGAGACACAGCATATATATTGGGACATGTATTAGTAGATTAGTGATAGTTGCCCTTTCGGCTTGGCCGCCGGGCGTTAATAGATTGTGTGTGTGTGTGTCATTGTTTAACGGCCGTAGGTCGTGATTAATCACTGCCTACCCATTCCCTAGTGGGACAAAGGCCACCAGGGGGTAAGCCCTGGGTGTCAAGAATTATATACAAGATGTGACTCTTTGGCGCACTTACATGGCTGCTGTGGTCAGATAGATAACCTCTACATGTAGAGGGTGAATGTTGCTGCCAGCTGCAGTGGTCCGCCTATTCCCTGTGACCAAATCTAACATGTTCAACACCGATGCAGTTTTAAAGAGAGAAAAGGAAAGACAATGAAAACAAAAGACATAAGTAGCTATAAGTCTCTTGGCTTATGTACTAAGAGGGGGGTGTCGAGGGTAGATGTCCTCAAAGAATTGGGTCTCCGTAAGCCATTTGGCTAGTCTTGTGACGGCCAAGCATGAGGCTATTCAGAAATGTGTACGGTTCGTAGAACCGCTGGTTGGTGTGTGTGTGTGTGTGTGTGTGTGTGTGTGTGTGTGTTGTCAGATAATCCGGCTTTCAAACGAGGCAGAAAGATCGACTGTTCAATCTTACAGGTCTAAAAGGCACCTTTAGGCATATATCTGGGCACCTAGATTTCAGCCCAATATTTACCCCTCCTGATAGCTCACAAGTCACCCCGCCAAAGGTGTCTATAAAGGACCCGGCTTTAAAGACTTGAAAGACAGACACAGAACTCAATACATATAATCTTGCTAGTCACTTCTTTTCTTTGATCCTAGTAAAACACTCTTCAGGATTGGCCTGGAATAAACCGACCAATCCGACATGTGTGTGTGTATTTAACAGCCGTGGTTCGTGACTCGCACGCTTCCCACCGATCCCTACTGGGACATAGGCCGCCGAGGGGTAAATCTCGGGCTTCAGGTCCTATCGGATTTATATACAAATAAGAGACTCTTTGGCGCATTTCCATAGCTGCCATGGTCTTACAGGGAGGTCCACTTCTAGGTGGGTTTTAAGTATTTGCCAGCTGCAATGATCCACCTACGCTCCATGACCCATAATTCTACCACCATAGTACTTAAGTAGTGAGTTTTGAAAGAAGTGAGGAAAGAAAGGAAAGAGAGATATAAAGGGAAAGTAGGACTGGCTTAGCTAGGTGCTAAGGAGAGGTTAGCGAGGATAGATGTTCTCAAAGAAACGGGTCTCTGCTAGCTATGTGGCTAGTTTTTGTGTTCCTTTCGCAGTGCCTAAAAGAAAAGAGATAACTTCAGAAGAGGGTTCAGGAGGACGAGGGGCTCATCTCTTAGCTATATAGCAGAAGAAGAAATATAGAAGTACTTTTCTTGCTCCACATCAATAGAGAAGATAAGTATCATCATGATTAAAGTGTTCATGGTAGTCCGCAGAGTCTCCATAACCAGTATGAGCCGCTATGATACGGCTAAGGTTAAGTTGGTTGAGTTAAAGCTCTCTAGGGCGTTTAGAAGATGTAGTTATTTCTAGATTTTAGTATGTCTGTGGTGCTACAGTCTGCCACTGTGTCTGAGCAGTAGAAAGAGATTAAGTCTTGGTATATCTCTTTAGCGAGGCGTATGAGGACTTATATGAAGAGAGGGGGATAGAGGCAGCTCCTTCCTTAGCAGCAAGATCAGCCACTTCATTCTCAGGGATTTTGGTGTGTCCAGGGACCCATCGGATTTAGATTGATCCACTTTTAGTGTGTGGAAGCCTTTCGCGTAGTGGCCAGGCGGCTACAAGGGTGCGAAAGGATTCAAAGACTTCTTAAGAGAATCCTGTAGAGGGAGATAGAAGGCGTGTGGCAACTTCCAGGTTGTCAAGACAGATCCATAAGTTGGTAGTAAATTGAGCTGTTGGGTATGCTATTACTACTTGAGCACCAGCTAGAGCAGCTTCTGCTTCAGCATCAAAGACTTCTTTCCTATGTCCATATAAGAGTGAGGAGCAGAGGAACTGATGGTGTGCTTGAAATCCAATATAGCTATCCCCTGCACGTCCATCTACCAGCCTAGATCTATCTAAAAAGATTACAATATCTGAGCTAGAAATGATACATTGGAAAGCCATGAAATTAGCCGCTGCCTGTTCCTTAGTGCGTCCCATGGGAGCTCCTATTCGAGCTTGGGTATTCTCACGAGACTCGCGAGGATGCTAGGGAGCGTATTGGAGGGGGTTTATCTGTTTGGAGTTGGGGAGGGCCAGTATACGATAAGCAAATCGGCTAGTTTGTTGGCCATTACTAGCAATCTGTTCTGCGCGTCTTAGAAGTGGGTAATAAGGGTCAAGACGCCATAGGTGGACAGTTGCAAGGAGGGCTATTCGATCTAGTTCAATTTCTGGTAGAGAGAATCTAGACTCTCGATAAAGGATAGGAATTGGGGTTGTGCGGAAGACTGGAAGGACTGCTCTTGCGCCTATTAATATTACTTTAGTTAGTTTCTCAAGATGTTCTCTAACTTGGTTTGAAGTCTAGGAAGGCCCAGGGTGAGTATATCCTAGCCACCAGGTTTCAGCACCATAGTATACTTTATAAAGTATACAGGCTGATACAGTCTGCTATAGTAAATAAGATTTGACTCCTCAGACAGTATTCCTTAGAGAGTAAAGGATATTAGCTATAGTAAGGGCTTTAAATGCTGTTTCTCTAACATGCTATTTAAATGTTAGCTTTTTGTCAAAGAGGATTCCTAGCCATTATAGATATAGCTATTTAGTATTTTCTAATATTGTAATATGTGACGGCTGGGTTACGGGGCAGGATATCGTACGGACGTTGCCGGCACCTGGACGGAGCCCTAAGCCCTAAAAGGATGACCCTAACGGGGATATCCTCCTTTGTCTTCAGGATTTCCTAAATAGGCACCGACAAGGCCCCGGACGCACATGTAAAAAGAGTCCTTACGAGCGGCATAGCGAGTCTTCTCCCTCTTTCCTCATGCTTAGTTTTTGCTCGATTAGTTACCCCTTAGGATAGAGAATGAACACCTTCACAAATAGATCTAGCTTTCACTGAAGATGTGTGGGTTGGGTCCTGGTCTGCTTTATATTAGGAGAAGTGAAGAAGCTTGTATTTATCTAATGCAAATGTAATGCCCTCTGCAGCTCCCTAGTTAAGAGCTTCTTAAAGTGAGTTGATAAGGCTTTGTAGTTAGTAGCAAGAGATGTTGAGATTGCTAGGTTAGCTGCGTCGTCCGCATAACCAAATCTGTTCTTTGGGTTTCCTAGACGGAATAGAGGCGCTATATAGAGCATGAAAAGGATGCCAGATACTGGGGATCCTTGTGGAAGACCGCAGGCAATGTCTGTTGAGGGGCCAATCTCTCCATCAAGTTGGATCTGGACTGATTGTCCAGTGGCGAAGGAGGCAATCCAAAGAATGAGATTGGTAGGCCAGCCCTGCTCACGTAATCTGCAGATCAGTCTGCCGGGAAGCACGGCATCAAAGGTAGACCTCGCCACGACCCGCGGGTCACCCTGACGACCCGGACCGCGACCCGGACCACGGAGATTCTTGGGTCATCAGCCCCAACCCTGACCCTCCATAAGGGGAGGGTCGTTGATGGTACAACCTGTCGGATTGGTGGGTTGACTCCAGGCCAATCCTGAATAATTGTTACAAGGATGGTAAAATTAAAGAAGTGAGTAGCAAGATTGTATCTGTTCTGTTCCTCTGAGTACATCAGGTTCCAAAGCCGGGTTTATATAGATATTTTGCCGAGATGTGTAACAACTAGCAGACTTGAGGTTCTCACTGTTCCAAGCAATACGGTCATGACGTCTCAAGTCGAGTTTCAGGTGCACCAGGTGAAGGTTTATATGTTTGAGGATGGTTTTTGATTATATACCTCATTGCAAATCCGGATTATCTGACACAACCTGACCCTCAGGGTCATGACCCAACCCTTAGGGTCGTAAAATAGTGCAAACATCATCAGGTCACGAGTTGTATAAATTCTGTTGGAGCTCGGTTACGCTAGGATGGATACGGAATATAGGCAAATAATAAGAACTTAGAGTTGAGAATTTCTATGTATTGATGCACACTCTCTAATACAAAACTTGTCAGGAATGTTGACCTCTTTTATATGTGAGGTCCTGTACAAACTAGATCATGAGATGACATCCAGTCGAACCTTCTAGATATAGCCATATAGAGCTGATTGGATGTCTATATCTTGTCAGTATGTGAACCTAGTTCTCGAAATTTCTTCATGTTATAGTATGATGGATTCCCAATTAGGGATAGCGTATTGCGTTCCAACACACCCCCCCAGGAAGGAAAGCTTGAAGCTTTTATTCCTACAGTAAATGTGCTATATCCACTAATCCCTGGTGTTTTCTCCAATTCACAAAGATCTGGCCCTTGAGCAACTTTGTAAGGCCATCTGCAACCATTCTCTTGGTGTCGACCCATTGAATATGAAGTTGCTTGCTCTGAATCTCTTGGTGGAGCCAGTGGTGATAGATGTCGATATGGCGTAGACTTGTGTAGAAATTGGGTTCTGGACTCGTCAGTAGGTGTATAGTTTGAGTATTGTCATATTAAATAGATAGTTCATGCTCTGGCTTGAAGCCGATTGCTTCAAAGACACGTTTCTAGATATACAATCGCTTTACGGCTTCAGTTACTACTCTTAGTTCCGCTTTGGTGGTAGAGGTTGTTACATATCTTTGTTTTGTAGCCTTCCAGTCGACGGGTCCGTTGTACAGCTGAATAAGATAACCCTCTGAGCTTATACAATCAATGTTATCTCTAAATGAAGCATCTGAGGCACATACAACAACGTCTGATTCTGACTTCCTTAGTGGTGAGTATTCGATAGCAAGGAATCTTATATTGAATAGATATTGTATCACTTGTTTGATCTGCTGTATGTGGATAGGTGATGGATTGGTGGCATGTTTAGCAAGCTTGTTGACAGCCTTTGCAATATCGATTCGTGTTATGACAGCGGCGTACATGACTGACCCAACCATTTCCTGATAATGGTAAATATCTTGATTTGTTGCTTTCCCATCAAAAGGCTTAATATCAACTGATATTGGTGTTTTGACTAGGCCGTAGGTTAATCCAAATTTCTTAGCTATTTTGGTGATGTAGGAGTCTTGACAAATCCAAATTTTCTGCTGTTCTCTATCTCGTAAAATTCGCATGTTGAGAAACCATTCAAACTTGTCCATTTTTCTGAGTTTGTATGTTGCCATCAAGGTCTTCTCAATTTTTTCGAATTCCGCTTGTTTTGTGGCTTTGTCGTAGAATATTAAAATGTCGTCAACAAAAAATAATAGAAATATACCGTTTTTAACTAATAGACATTCTTCATCTAGTATCTGTTCGAATCCGAGTGTTTTCATCAAGGTTTTTGTAAATTCTTTCTGCCAAAGCCGTGGACTGCGTCGTAATCCATACAGTGCTTTCTTGAGTTAAATAGCCATACCAGGAATTTTGAAGCTGTTCAGAAACTCAGTATATACCTCTTCGTCAAGGTTGCTATTCACAAATGCATTGACAGCGTTATATTGTGCTATCTCTAAGTCAAATACAGCTGCCAGAGATATCATCATCCTGAAGATTCATGCTGCCAACGTTGCCGCTTGTATTTCCAAATTATTGTCATATTGCAGATCACCACGTACACAAATCTATGCTTTGAACTTGGAAATCTTGCCAAATTTATCAAATTTGTATTTGAAAACCTATATTAGTGGTAACACTTATTTATTATAGAGTTTTTGGACAAACTTGAACGTTCCTTTCTTCTTTAGTGTGTCAAATTTGGTTTTTGCAGCTTCAATGAACTCCTTTTTATATTTGTGCCGTAGAACGCCAGTCCAGTTCTTGGGTTCTGGTGGGAGCTCAGATTCGTGAAGGTTGTCAGTTTTTTCCATAGCGGCCATGAAGGACTTGGCTAGTGAGGACTCTTGGAATAGCTTCATTCTTGCGAATGCAGCTCGTTGCTTCTTTCTTACATTTTTGCTGGATTCTGAATTATCAGTTGCTAGGCTTCGAGCTCTTTTTGAAGCTATTCGCACTCTTGGACCTGTCACGATATTCCTTTCTAATAAATCAGCACTGATTTCTGCTGCTTTGGGTGCGTTATTATTGTTTAAGGGTGTAGAAGGTAGGGTAATCTCCTTCTCAGATCCTGTGACATTTCTTAATGGAGTGTTTGGCGCGCTCTAATTGGTCAGTGGAGGTGTTGGTAAGTCGCGATTTCCTATTTAGGGAATCTGTTCTTCCGGATTTTTAGTTATTCCGCTTTCCCCTGTATAGCTTCAATCAGTTTCTTCCTTTCTCACCACGACTTCGTCCTCTTTCACCCCCCCAGATTCCACAATATTGGAATCGCCACGATTTTCAGTGCAAATATCTTGAAAGATTTCTTGGGCATCCTCCATTTGCATGTCAGGATTGTATATATGTTCGTCGTTTTGTGCTTCAATATTTCCAATTCCAGTAATTGGTGCCTCGATTTGAACTGGAGTTTCAGTATCTAGCTAATTCGAACATTCATTTGACCCCCTCGCTGGTGAGAACCTTATACTGGCGGGTTGCCAACGTTGAAGCCTTATGTCGTCATCAACTGAATCAAACACTTGATTGTCCTCGTCAATATCTTCAAGGTTTGAAATTTCTAATGATTCTGTTATCGTTGTCACACCATCTCTGATGATTTCCCTAGCGAATGGATGTTCTAGGTCATATCTCTTCGTTTCGTCAAAAACAACGTCTCGTGCTCGAATGACCTTCGTTCCCCGTGGACCTGTCGTCCAAATGAGCCAAATATTGTGAGCTTTATATCCCACTAGATATCTAATCTGCGCTCGTGGAGCTACTTTGTGGCTTTTCTTTATGTCAATCCGTACATAAGTCTTTGATCCAAATAAAAACAGATTTCCAACATATGATTTCTTCCTATACACTGACTCATATGGCGTTTTATAGTTCAAGGATTTTGTTAGTGTTTGGTTCATGATATGAACAGCTGCTCTGGCTGCCTCTAGCCATAACCCTTCAGATAGATTGGCTTCAATAATCATGCTCCTTGCCCTAGTAGCAATTATATCCCCAGCTTTCTCGCTTAGGCCGTTCTGCTCAGGCGTATCAGGAACTGTCGTGACTAATATCTTTCTTTTCCTTTTGCAATAGTCCTTGAAGTCGTTGCCATTAATTGAGCTTTCGCCGTCCACATGTATAGTCTTAATAACACACTTGAAGGTATGTTCGATGTCCTCAATTAGTCTTTCTAGGTCGAAATTAACTGATTTCATTATGGTAGTGACTAATACGTGGAATTTAGTTAATAGATCCACTGCATGGAGGATATATCTGTCAAAATTCCATGCCAAGTTCATGACAATAATGTCAACGAATATCTTTTAAAATGGCCTTGTTGGTAGCGGCATCGCTACCCTGCTGATTTGACGTTTGGCCGTGGTAAGTTCGCAGGTTTCACATTTGATTTTGAATCCCTCGTTATTGCGGCTTGGAACTGACATAACAATAGCTCCCTCTATTGCTTCTTGGAGTTTCTCAATAGCTCTGGATGATACGTGTCCGAATCTTTTATGCCACACATTCATCAGATCTTTGAGTATGTTTTTCTCCATGGAATTGAAGGCAAAGTCGACACTAAGCGAACTGCGTGCTGGCTTATTCTCATCCCATTCAATAAGGTAAAGATTTCCTTCTCGTCGAATATGACACAATTCCTGACTGTTCTTTTCCAATAATCATTTTCGGGTGTCATAATATATACCATGGTCCTCCATAATCCCTTGTGATATAATATTGGTATAAAAGCCTTCAACATACCAGGCATCACGGACGATAATACCCTTTCGCTTAACCTTTTCACTGATCGGTTGTGTGGGATATACTATTGTTTCTCTAGGTCCAGTTATTTTGATTCTTGTGTTTCCAACAAGCAGCCACCTAGATTCATTGCCTAAATTTTGGAGCCTTCTTTGATTGTTGAAAATATGAGTTGTTGTACCGTTATCCATTATGACTTTATTTGTAAGGTTGTCGTTCGAGGCTAATAATACTGTATCCAATCTGACAGCACATGTAATCTTATCAGAATCATACATAAAATTCGATCTTTCCAAATCCTTATCTGTTTTCTTGCTAGTATCGGAATCTCGCTCTTTCTTTTTCTTTTCCAGTCCTTTCTTAACCTGTTTCAAGGCGTTGGCATATGGGGTGTCCTTTTTCTCAAGATTCTTGAACTTTTCCTCAATACTGATGTCTGATTCCCAGTCCTTAGGTCGTTTTGCTGGGTTCACGTATGGGCAGTCCTCAAATTGGTGCTTCTGGCCGCAGAGACATGTTTTGTCCTTCAATTTTGATCTCATCTGACTTTTCTTGTTGTCTTCAGGCTGATCTGACTTTCCATTGAGAGTTGCCATAGCGATATCGCGTCTGTGACTTAATTCCAACTTATTATTGGCTTCAACCTACTTGTCGAATGTTCCTATGATCTCATTAATATCTGGAATCTCCGTTAAGCCTGATGTATCTAATCCCATATCGTATTTAAGGATTCTTGTGCTCCAGATGTCGTGAAACTTGGGCGCAATCTCTACAGTGGATTGTATGAAGTCTCGTGCCAATCTTGTGTCTAACAACTCATAGAAATTGGCAAGCTTCATATCCAGTACGAGGGTTCTCCATTTTTCTGCCCATTCCTTCGGTCTTTGAGTGCGTTTCAGATTAAGAAGACTTCGTTCTTGGTTCAAGAGCAGGTCGTTCTCTCGTTGTTCTGTAAGGGCAAACCGTCTCTTCAAAGTTCGGATTATTTCCTTAATATCTTCCATTTGCTGGATTTCTGACTGGTGGCCAAGTTCGATTGTATCAAGGATATAGTTCTTGACGTTTGTCATTTGCTCTATATGCTTCTCATATTGAGCCTTATTGTGTTCATAAATCTATCATTGCGAATCATAAGCTGCCATGTTAGCTTGCCAGTTCATTAGCTTGAATTACTTAATAGCAATATCTTTATCGCCGGATAGGTCTGGCTTAGAAGGTTGAATGGGCTCTATCGGTTTTGTTGGCGCTGGCTCCAAGTCCCCAGTATTGATGGTACTTGGATTCACATATTCCCAGACTCGTTCCTTTGTCGCCTTTGTTCTTAGTTGTTCTATCCATTTTCTCTAATTGTCCGAGGTTTTTAGAATTACAGTTGTCTTTTTCTTGTCCATGGCTAAGCAATTCAGACAGAGCTTGGGCTGTTCCCAAAGGTTTAGATTCAATTGATATACTTTGATAACCAGCTTTTGGATATAGAGGATTATAGGCAGTTTCTGAATATCTATCTTACAGCAATCCCGGGCTCATAACTGTTGGAGCTCGGTTACGCTAGGATGGATACAGAATATAGGCAAATAATAAGAACTTAGAGTTGAGAATTTCTATGTATTAATGCACACTCTCTAATACAAAACTTGTCAGGAATGTTGACCTCTTTTATATGTAAGGTCCTGTATAAACTAGATCATGAGATGACATCCAGTCGAACCTTCTAGATATAGCCATATAGAGCTGATTGGATGTCTATATCTCGTCAGTATGTGAACCTAGTTCTCGAAATTTCTTCATGTTATAGTATGATGGATTCCCAATTAGGGATAGCGTATTGCGTTCCAACAAATTCTGTAGATTTTAGTGGTATTTTTGCGTATCTCAATTACAGCATTTATAGGTCTACTTGGTTAGCTCTAATCACCCTGAAAGCATTAAATCAAAATAAATTAGATAAATTAAACAGACAAATTAAACAAATTAAACTACATGTTCTATATCTCATATCCATCAAGCAACCTTGAACGCTTGCGAACTCTACCTGACACTCAGTGCTGAATCTCTAGTAGAGATATAACCTTACTATTATTCTCCTGGGCACTTTCCGCATCCTCAGCTATATCCCTTAGGTGTCTTTTGCCAAGTGCCTTTGTAGATGGGCCATACGAAGTTGCTTGGGACTCTATAGAAAGCCCTTCATCCTCTTTATCATCACTAATTAGATTAATAGTGATTTATTACTAAGTTCTCTTTTTCTTTACAGCCTATATCTCCTAAGTCAAAAGATATTCAGACAGCATTATTCGCTCCTTTTCATGAATCTCGAACCGTGATGTACACATATACATCATAAGATCTAAGATTGTTTGAGGCTGTAGAGAGCCTCGGTGATAATAGTAGATATCTTATATAGAGTTAAAAAGCCACTCTACTCCTGCACTACTAGCTAGAATAGAGAGAATATCTCGTGTAAGCCTCGCCATTCCAGAGAATTCATCTTGGTGATATTTCCACCAGGTTCGAGATTGGGCATTTGGAACTATATCTAAAAGAGAAATCAGTAATTATTCCTATCAAGATCAAGAGATACTCACTGCTATTAAGATACCTTACAAGCTCATCAGACTAAACTGGCTGTTGAATCTAAGATTGCTGCAACTCATCCTGAATACAGGCTAAATCAAATTCATCCATTACTATACTTGTTAAGGGAGCACCTAATATCTGCTGCTCCTAGGCAAGATTCTCCAGGTACTTCTCAAGAGAGGACTTAAGGCTCTGGTGATAAGTTGCTTGGTAATCAATTCTGTCTTCCTCTAGGTCCCAGTCTGCAGTTAAGAAGAACTGAAGTTTATCCTATGAAGAAAGAATAGTGCTAATGGCGTAGAGATGACCATCCATATTATCAGTGTCTTTATAGTAGATTGAGAGCTTATCCTTTGCTGCTTTAAAAGATGCAAGTATCACCTACTTCTAAGTGACCCTCTTCTGTCTAAGCTGTCTAATTGACTTTTCTAGATGGTCAAATAACTTATTATAGATCTTAAAAACCCAATGGATGGTGATATTCTTGGACTTCAAGAGAAGGGTCGTGAATCAGTAAAAAGGCTAAAGAATATAGATAAGATAGTCTACTTGTCGCTACTGCTCCTAATTCAAGGCAAAGTGCTCTTAGTTGTACTAAGAGCAGAAAGTATTAAAGGTCTGCTTGTGACGTCTCAATAAGCCTATTCTAATGATAATCCTAAGCTTGGGAGAAGAGGAAGGGAAGGCCTAAGTTACAAACAAGTTGGTTGATATGATCTTGCAATTCTGCCATTTTAGACCGCTTTCCCCATAAGGCCTCCATCCCATGACAGAGTGTATTTGGAGAGCCTCAAGGCTCAGCGCCAGTTTTTCCCTTTCTTCTTCTTCTTCACACTTAGTTTTCTTCGTCGATACTGCTACGCTTAGAAATGAAGTTGTTTCTGGGCCTTGAGCGTCCATCACACTGCTAGAGTTTCTTTATGTGTACAAGCATTAAGAACGTGGAGTTCCACCAAGTAGTAACATCCTGGATTGGCCCAAGCTTTGGCTTTTTGGTTTGCAAGTTGTAGAATGACTCTCGGCGCTGAGGACTCGTGTTAATATAAATTGTAAGGCTTCAAATCTAAGAAACAGATTAGGATAATGAATGAGGATAAAAGCTACGATATCGCACCTTATTCAAAGTATCCACGATCTCGCGTTTCTGCTGTCTCGCATGAAGACTATCCACCTAATCATCAGACTATGTCTGCTCAGCCATATTAATCTTTGGAGCAGCCTTCATCTTCCCAAGGAGATCTTTGAGACTCAGCTAGATTATATATGCAATATAGGGTACCTAAATGATAATAACATTGTTCAAGGATTGTAGTGACTTAATTACCTCGTGGACACTTACCATGAGAGTAATATTATTTAAAATATTATTGGTGGTTACCGCAAGCACTCAATTAGTGATCTGATACTCCTGTAGCAGCTGGAAGAGCACTACACTTAAATTTGCACTAGAATGAGATCCATGCAAGTATTTAAATCCTAGTAATATCTCATGATATTCCTAGTTCTCATTGAGAAAGTATCCTGTAATCATTATAAATATCTATTAGAATAGAGATATCCAGCAATCCAGGACAAGTGATAGCTTCACACCAGAAGAGAGTTTTTAATGGATACTCTTTTAATTCTTACAGACGAGGTCTTAAAGCTACTAGCGTATAACTTTAGCAGAAGGAATTTCTAGCATTAATAATGCTAGCTAGGTATAGGAGATTAAATCATAGAACTCAGTATACTTAAGAAAAAGAAAGAGTAGATATAATACAGTGAGGAGCTGAGCAAGCTTCCGCTGCCAAACTTGCTTATCAAATCTTTGTACTGTTACATTCTGCGCCTAGATGTTGAGATCAGAACTGGGATGCTTACTGTCAAAGTCAGGTCTTAGACATACTGCATATTTGTGGGTGCACTAAGGTGCATATACGTACGTACGAAGCACTTGAGTCAATCTCAATAGGTGATTCTTGGGTTCTGTGTTCTGTTGTGTCTATCTGTCTTAATGAGGCCCCGACGCGGTCTATATAGTCCTTGCTTGACGAGGTCACGTGTAAGCCATACGTGACCTCTACTTGCTGCATACCAGTGCCAGGCATCTCGATTGCACGAAGCAACCAACAATATTCCAATATAAGCTTGATGTTTAATTTCTTTCCTATAGCTGAATCAGCTTTCTAGTAATTTATCCTATTATAATGCTTATTTATTGAAGATGTCCCTAAGTGAGCCAATGCAGGGTAATCAAGTACCTTCTAACATTAATAACACATAACCCTAGGCTTTCTATCTTTTTCAAACACTACTTAATTAAAGTTTTTCCAGTAGTTTGCGGCTCATTTTGCATCCCAAGATATCTATCTCTTTTTCCTAAAATCAGTCTGAAGCCACCACTGCACGAATTCGTTACCCATTTCTAGGGAGTATATGATGAATGATCTGATCCAGTCTAGACAAATCCGAGGAAGACAATTAGGTGCCACTTGAAGCTTAAATAATAGAAGAGAGGTATCTTAATTTCTAGATAGAATAGAGGAGTAAAGCTGATTTGAACCTGGACCATCATCAGCAATGTATTCAAGAAAATCCAAGGGTGGACCCCTATAAGTAGATAAGAATGCATTAGAAAACTAGGACATGGTAATAATAGTTATGATGGCCTAGAGCTGCTGATACAAGCTATCAGGAGTTATATATACCAAGAGAATTTGATAAGAAGGAGAAGGGAAAGGAAGCCCTACTCTGCCAGGGCCTTAGAGGCTCTTTTACATCCTATCCTTTACTAGAGCGCTCCACCCCTTTCGGACTAATAGTGACTCCTTTGGGCTAATAAAAACTCCTGTAAGAATGCCTTTCCCTCAAGAATAAACATATATATAGTTTGAGAATTCTAACATCAGGCTTAGCCCATAACAATAGTTAGAAGAAGAGAAGACTTACCAGATTTCCTTTGCAGTTCGGCAAAGGACTCAGGAGTAGTTGAGTCTTGTAGATAATTGCCTGTCTCTGTTGAGTAGATATAAGGAGATAAAATGACAGATCACATTTGATAATCCTCATGCTAATTGGCTAGAAATGGGGTTCGTGAGGGTCAGCCTAAGGGTTGTAAGAGTCATCCTAAGGGTCGACCTCGCGACCCTACAACTTTGGCAGAACATAATTGAGCATAATCGATATATTTCGCTTAATTTTGACATGGCATAGGTATGTAGAGAGTGAATACTAGATGTTCAATATAATTAAGTTAGGATTATCGGAAGTTTGAGGCTACGAACTAAGAATATCAAAGTTCGAACTTCTTCAGATTATAATACAACTACCTTCTACAATTAAAATATATATTTTAATCACACAAACTGTACGCAAATTTACAACTATCCAAAAGCGCGCAGCGTGCCTGATCAGCGGTGCTTTTCGTACAACGGCTGCGGAGGCCCTCAATATAGAGCTTCACCTAATGCCAATCCGGTTGCAACTGGATCAACTCACAAAGGCTGCAGCCATCCGGATTCGCACAGGTCCTGCCTTTGCAATTCCTGACGGCCTAGTCAATCGACGCACCAGCGACGAACTCAAGCTTGGCGGATACACTCCCATGGAAGCTCATGCCTGGAAGAAAAGCAGATGCTTATTGGCTCCCCCCAGAACCTTAGCAGGGAAATGGGAGAGCCGATCTGCATACGTCCAGGCACCGTGGCATGAGCCTCCAAAGGTTGTGATTGATGAGCGAGAGGGGGCAGTATCAGTACGTAACATCACATGCAAGAATGAGCATATCGCAATATACACGGATGGCAGTGGATATCAAGGCTATATTAGCACGTCCATGGTCATTCCAACATTCAGAAAACAACGAACGGAGTGTATTGGTACGGAAGGCACCTCAACAGTATACGCAGCTGAGGTCTGTGGGATCAAATTCGCGCTCGAAACTGCGCTTCAAATTGCAGATCAGGGCATACGAACCAAGAAACTAGTTATTTTCTCAGATAGCCAAGCCGCGCTTAAAACTCTCATGAACCCGTACTACTACTACTACTACTGCTACTACCTATTTCATCTGATGATGAAGCGGTTCTTCCTTTACCTAACACGCAACCACATATCTCAGGACGAAATCAGAAGCGTACAAGGCGTAAGGATGATCAGTTCCTTCACTATTAGTTGTTAGAGAAGAAATAGAAGAGCAATTAAAAATGATTTTCTTAAAATTCTTATTCTTCCACTCCTCAACTATACATATAATGATATAAAGTAATATAGTTTGAATACATATAAATACAAGCCGGGACTGCATAATTAATGCATATCACATGATCTATAATGTTTGTCTGGTTTGTCTGGTTTGTCTACCCAACTGGGTTTTGGGTAACCCAGTTGGGTTCTATATGAAAGCCCAGAACCCAACTCAGAACACCCCCCTTGAGCCCAAAACCCAGCCCAAGTTGGGTTTGACACATGTTTCAGTTGGGTTACCCTGAACACCTGCCTAGGTCTAGCCCAGAGGAAGAACACTTAAATATGATTGACGTACATAGAATTTTCGAAATACAACATCAGGAGTTACAACAAAGGAGGACAAAAAGATAATCCAAGAATTGGTTCCTGAATACGTAAGTAACCCACATTCTATTATAGTCACAGTTGTACCGGCCAACATTGATATTGCTACTCAAGATACAGACTCTCTTTATTTTACCCCGCATCAAGGGCTGGTGCCTAAACTATTCCAAAAGCGACTAGGGCTGTTCAAATCTGTACGCTATGTTTAGTAGATAATTATTATGATTGGTTCTTAATTAAGATTTCTGTATTGTCTTGAAAGATTGAAAGCGGGTCTAACTATTCTGGAGCTAGCTCTGGAATAAAGTGGAGCCGAAAAAGAGGAGAGAGTAAGAGAAAAGTGAAGTGTTACGAATCAAGTCTGCAGGACACTAAAGCGTACTAAAGCAGAAAAGGAAAGGTCACAAATTACAAGGGCATGTCGTTACAAGTCACGAACAGTAACGGGTATTGACCAATGGGGAACGGAGACCTGATGAATCACGTAATGATAGGAAAGATAGTAGTTATACCGTTATCTTATCAGAGATAAGAATATACGAAACAACGGGATATCATTGGAGGAGGAATCATAGTATTGTAGTAAGAATATCGTAGTATACTACGATACTACGATATACGATATACGAAACGTGGAGGACTGGATATAGAAAGGACGCTCTTTTACCATCATGTATTTAGTTCTTCATAGCTCTTTGACATAAGTCACTTGAATACAACAGTGAGAGTCAGCAAGGCATTCTAACTCGTACGGGCACCAGGCTGTACGGGGGATCTCTTCTATCTTAGTTTTGTTACTATTCCCAGTCACCGTCCCATTACTGTTCGATACTTCGTTACATACCATCCACTACGGTCCACTATATTATTGGTCGGAACGTGTGCGAGGTTCAACTATCCTAACGTATCACGACGCACCGCTGTTAGAACTAAGGTGGATCCAGGTCCGTGACATGAAGGAGGTTTCGAATCTGTCTATATGGCAAAAGAAGTAGACTCCAAAGAATAGAGAACATTAAGAACTCTCACAAAACCAGATCTAATTAAAAAAGATGCCAAAATCCAAGTCATTGATCTTTTGGAGGATTGAGAGATGAGACTTAAGTTAGGTTGGATCTTAGTGCGGATCTAGGCCAGATAGAGCTTCTTACGCGCGACTAGTGGATCAGGTCCAAGCAATTGATGCGACGATAGCACTTTGATTTGTTCAGACGCGGTGGCAGAATGACCTCTTACTGCTAGCATGGCCTAGTTCGATAAGGCACGATGACCCTTTTGATTTGATGTTGCCAATGGAAGTTTTCGCACGCCTCAATCTTTGAAACTCGGGCGCTCGGAGAACAAAATATATCGATTTGTCATCATATGAATTACGTCACGATCACCCTCCTGGGGCCCGCATCCGTGCGACGTTGTTTCGATAGCAAGAGGTACATTGTAAATACCTCGAGGATCTATGGGCCCTTATAGTCGGAGATCTTTGTAAAAGGTAGTTGTGCAATTAGAAGCGACTCGGTCAATCCAGGTGGTCGTGCGAGCCGTAAAATTCCCCGAAGGAATCGCAGATTGTCATATTGTTGCTTACGGATATAAGGACTGGATGTGTTTTCTCAGAACTTAACTGAGGGATGTTGTACAGGTTGCAGATCATCTAGACGGGAACTGAAGAATCTGACCAGCAAAGTCATTCCCGGCTCAAGAGTTGGATTTCTAAGCCTTCGATTACCAAGCACGTTTGGTCGGCCAGCGCGGGGGTTCAATCAAAAGTGGCTGAAAATGACGCATAATACGACGGAAAAACTTACACGGGAATCGTTCCCTCACAAGTATATAAAGCCTGCTTTGAAACTGCAAGATCCTCGTCCTTTATATATTAAAAAAGCTTATCGTCTTTCATACTATCATCACGAAGTCACAGTAGTACGAAACCATGGCATCTTCCACTATTGACAAGTCAAAGCCGTATTTTCCTCTCGCTGGAGGTGCTGATGATGGCTGGTCTACCGAGGATGAAGCGACGGCCACATGTTTTTGTGGTGCGGTGCAACTCTCATTCGTAAGTCTCAATTCCGATCCTGCTCTTACTTTTGCGCTACTCTAACAGCGGCTCTACATTCCCAGCCAACCCATGGACCCGGCTACGTTGGCTCCTTCATCTGTAACTGCTCTGACTGCCACAAGCTTACCGCATCTGTGCACGCGACCAACTTCACGGTCTATGACACGCACCTGAAACATCTGCGTGGCCGCGACAATTTGAAGACATATAGCCAATCGCGCACTGTGTTCGTTAAAACTCCCGGCAAGGACAACACCATGACCAACTACTTCTGTTCTACGTGCGGCTCTCTTATGTACCGCGTCGGTGCGGCTTTCCCGGGAATGAGTATTCTACGCGTTGGCAGTGTGGATGATTTCTCTTTGCACGAGACTAAACTGAGGCCCACGATGGAGCAGTTTACCAAGGACCGCGTGGCCTGGAAAGCTCCTACGGAAGGGGCTAAGCAGTTTGTGGAGGATGGTTTGCATGTACAGTAGAAGTTTGAGTTGCAATTGACTAGTACCAGTGCGCACGAATCATCTATCAAACCTGTTGGATTATAGATCAGTGCATAAGTGAATGTAGTAAAGTAAACGAGGGAGACTCGAACCCTTACTGTGCGTTCCATCAGCCTAGACAATTTGTGTAGAAGGCTGGGCACAAGGGGACTTGTTTTCGCCGCGCAGACTGACGTTGTACAGTTATTGATCTTTCCAAACTGAATATTGGCGTAACGGTCTCGTCTAAGCTGTAATATAATCTAGGTAATCTATCTTAACACTGTGGCTGACCTAGGTAACATAGTCTATATCTACATGAATACTAGTCTTCAAGTCTTAGAAAGCTAGTCCTAGGTAGATACAGTAGTTTGCATGTTCAGAGTAACAACTAAAACTCTCTTCGCTTTCATCTGAAACAATACAAAGAAAGCCTAGTATATATATGGCTAGATCCGGAACAACCCTGGTCCATGTAATTTTCTTTCTTCGGTACTGAGTAGTAACGAGATAAACGCTACCATAAATTACTTGTATTGGCTTAGCGACAGAAAACGACTTATCGTCCTCTCTTTCACTCCCTTCTTAAGACTTAACTTTAGGAATGTCAGCGACGTGCATATGATACATGTAAATCCAAGCGTAAATATTTACATTTAATTACCCCAGAGCTATTTCATGTCCATTTTTTAACGTCACAATCTAAAAATTGACATTTTATCACATGGTCTCTTTGTCCATAAAATTGTATTATTCGAATATTGAATTTAACCGGTTAGAGATCTCTTACGAACTGATTAAAAACTTTCTTCCTTTGTTAATTTTGTCATTTCTTCATGAGATCGCCCGCTAGTAGCAACAATATAACTATATCCATGAATATGACATTCTGGATATTCTGGTAGATCATCAATATAATCTATTTTAACTGTTGTACTGTAAGAGGATTTGTTTTGGCATGTGTAAGAAATATTGGAACTGAATATTCGTCCTTTTAACCAGTCAGTAACCAGTTAACAAGTACTTAATATATTATAAAATACCTCTTCCTGTTCCAAGCCAAAATCGTCAAATAAACCGTCATTTATTTGAAAATTATCCTCATCATTTAGTGCATCAATAAATTCAGTCGATTCCATTGCGAGATGATTAATTACAACCATCCTGCTGACTAAGAAGTTTTGGCGGGCCTTGGCGCCTAGTGGTGGAGACAATAATGGCTCACGAGCCGTCCATCGAGTTCAAGTGAACTGTATACACCCAACTCGCTTACCGATTACGTTAACTAGTTAAGTTAGAGTTAACATAATGTCAGCCAGAAAATGACCTTACAAGACCAAACCCATTGAGGGGATTCTTTTGTGACGTAGCGGTTTTTCAGGTCCACACATTTCTAGTTAGTGTGCATTGTTACCCTCTCGAGGTTGGTGCGCGCTGGCACGGGTAACCCAGCCCATCACAGCGAGGCTTAGTTGTAGATTTAATTTACAGAACTTGAGTCTCGACGGATGCATACTCCGAGCTGAGTAATCACTCCAAAAGCCTTTGCTTTCTATTTAGCTAACGTGTCATCCAACCGATCACTTGTGTTTTCCATACAAATCATTTTTATCACTTTAATATCTCAACAAGATTATATAGTTATTTATTATTTCTAGGTCTCCGTCCATCTACATAATATTCTAACGATTTAAGAGTGATCAAATGGGTTGTCCGATCATGTAACAAGCTGGTTGTCGCTTCGCCCCACGGTGGCAGTGCGTGGGGCCGAAGTAACATGTACCAATCAATTCACTGAGCCACAGCGCTTGTTTCACAGCCTTGCAAAGAGTAGACAGGATTAGCAACCTGTAATTACAGGTAACAAGTAACAGGTCAAAAAAAACGGCAGAAACTAATCAGGTTAGCGTACTTTGGTATAACCTCACCACCAAATAGAGACTATTCGTTGTACAATATATAACTTTGATAACTTCATCAAATTTCCTTGAGTCTGTCTAAAATATGGCTTTAATCAAAGTACAGAAACAGATCTTTCTTCTCATCATAATATTGACCTGTTATATCAGAAAATGGCGACAATCTTCTCACCATAAAATGCTGCGCTATAAACAGTTTGATTATAGCCTCTTAGCATATTCAGATGCCACAATACGATCAATGCTACGGTTCGAAAATACTGCTCTAGGTAGCTGGTGCTTACTGATCAAAATATTAGATTCCAACGGCATGAGATTCTCGAAATCCTACCTTATTTATGGCTTCAAGAGATAGTCTTCCGAGACCGATTAACTGCCTCACCGGAGCTTGCCTTCTCAATACTGCTTGCACGGCTCGCTTGGTCCTGAAGGAATGAAGATCTTGAAGCCTTTTTTGGTCGGTCGGAAACTTATATCTTGTTTATTTTTAATGATACGATCCTCCATCTTTATAGTCGCTATTCAGCTATAATTAACTGGCATCCTTTGCTCACGTACGAGAAGCTTCAATTCTACGCGCAAAGGCTTAATGCTTTAGGATCTGGGAAGGTTTGGGGATTTATTGATGGTACTTTTCACAAAATTTGCCGGCCAAAGAGAAACCAAGAGCATGTTTATTCTGGTTATAAAAAAGCTCACGGCTTTAAATATCAGGGAATTGCTACACCTGATGGCATGATTCTTTCTTGCGCAGGTCCATTTGAAGGTCGTCTTCATGATATATCTCTTTATACACTGTCCAGGCTTGAGGCTCGACTCGAGAAGCTTTTTGAAGGCCACGAGCCATTATTTCTATATGGAGATTCACCATATGAATCATGCTACCGTGTCATTGCCCCATATAAGCGTACACGACTACTAAGTCGCGCTGAAATTGCCTTCAACTGTGCTTTATCTTCAGATCGGATCTCGATTGAGCAAGCATTTGGATATGTGACCTCAATATGGCGAGCAAACAGCCTCGATGTTAATTTGAAGGGATTATTACAGCCTGTTGCTGTATATTATGCTATTTCTGTCTTCTTAACAAATATTCATACCTGTCTACGTGGGAACGTAGTTTCGAATCGGTATGATATAAAGCCTCCTTTATTGAAAGACTATTTGCTAGTTTAGCTTGGAGATCAAGCGCTCAAGAAGCTCATTTGTACGTATATAATTTGCTTCTAAGTGTTCTAAACGGCGTTCAATATTTTCAACCACAGTCGACATGTCCTTGCTTTCTTGTGAAGTAGTTAGAAGACTCTCAGACATCACTTTAGTTAAATCTACTAGAGCAGTTGTCATAGCATCTTCCTCGTCGTTTAATCTTGTACGTCGCCGCCGTTTTGGATGTTCTGAATCCTCTGTATCCTCGGTAGCGCTTGTAGTTGAGCTTATAGTTGACTCGTTTCTCACGCGTGATTGGCCCAATCTCTCTGTAAACTGGCGCCGGAAATCATCATCGACAGCAGCATCAAGTCGACGCTGTTCAGCACTAGCTTGTGAAGCTAAAACTATCATATCCTGTTGATCAAGTATCTCAGTCCACATGTCAATAGCCTCATGTAGATCCGACTTTGGTTCACTGGCTTTGCCAGTCTCATACGACTTCAAATATTCACGGCGTCGCTTGACCTCGTTGTTGACAGTTCGACGGCATGATTCCCATCTATATTGACGCCCAGTTGAAGCCTCAAATCTTTGAGCAACGCTTTGCCAGAATTTTTCTTTATTGCTGCCTTCAAGCCACTATTGTTGAAGCTCTAAGCAGCTATTGAAGAGTACAAGCTTCTCCTCGTCACTAGGCCTCAGACCCCTCGCCGATATGCGTAGATTGCTGCCAACAGGACTATTCGTACTTGAATCCTGAGAAGATGGAGGGATGTTTTGGGAAGAAACAGTTGGTAAGGGCGTTGGACTTTGCCATTCCATCGTCACTTTATTTGCCTGTATAATTAGGTGTGGGCTGAGGTACCTGAGAAAAAACATGTGTCGAGGTTTCTTGGGCCCGTGCGCTTACCTAAAACAGTTGTCACCTCATGGAACAGCAGTTGTCACTTGAGGTACATAAATGTGGAGTCCATATTAGTCAGCTCTTAGTCAGCCCTGCCTACCGCCTTCCTAGTACGATACAAATGTGGAGTTGTTACTTGTAATTACAGGTTGCTAATCCTGTCTAGTAGATTAATTCTTCATCTCACGTCAGAGTACTTATCTAAAATATATAAATAACCCTCACCTCGTTCGTCCCTATAGTTAAAGCCATATTTCTTAGAATGACTACTTTGTCGCCATGAAAATCGAATTCCGTTGCTAAATAACTTTCTAATCAAGTTTCGTTTCTATTTGCCAACCCTTTTCAAGGTTCATGATATTGAAAGATCAGACTCCAGCAGACTATTATACCGTACAAAATCAAAAAGAAAATATGCCAGTCAAACCTCAATATGAATCTTTCTTCTCTTATAACATTACACGGCCATATCCTTATCGATGGTTTACACCGACCGCAATAACAGGGGGATTGGTATGCACTGCCCTATTCAGTCTCCTTAACTTTGCTGCCAACGGTTATAGTATGGTCACTCATAACACGAATGATTTGAACTCTACCATTGCTGGCTCTGCATGGCTAAACCACTGGCCATCTTACTTCAGTGATAAAGTGCGGCCAACGTGCCAGCCCGCAAATATTCCTGTTGGCAGCCAGCTATTCACAAACCAAACCGCCCTGGTCTATCAGTTGACGGGTATTTGGCAGACATCTTCTGATGGCGCAAATACCACGATTCTCTCGTCCTTATCTTATTCCAATAATGTCATCGAAAACTGCACAGTAACTTCAGTTGAAATGAATCTCGAGGCCTTAGATCGCTCCGCATCTCAATTTGGCTTCTCAGAATGGGGCAGTGTCATACAAACTTTTATCACTTGTGCCTTCAATAGCCCAGGCGGAGTGATCAATGTTAATTTGACACAGACCTACGACTATATACCACCAACTGTTTCTTGGGCAAGACTATACACATATCTTGGCACAAATTTTCTTGATCGAAACAAAAAAACCCGAGCGAGTCTATGGTGGGGTGAATCTGCACTCTCAAACTACTATGTAGCTCTTACAAGAGTAATGCAAGACATCAGGGAGAATACTACAGCGTCAGGCAACGCTGCCATCAGAAAAGGCACAGTCTACTTTGCTCCGAACAACAACAGCACAATAAACATCAAAAATCTTGAGTTCTTCAACATCGACTTTCGTTTCATAATCGATTATGGCTTGGGGAGGTTCGATGTCATTACTCCTGGCAATGGCAATGAATCGACTATTACTGAACTTGATCAAGCTAAAAAATACCCTGATGTGTGGACAATAGTTGATAGCTTGGCCAAATCTGCCTACTCAGTTGTCTTGACAGACTTGGGACAAATACAAACCAAGTCGAACTTTCTCAGCGATGTTGATGACCTGGAATACTTTACATCATCCTTTGCCTCAATCGGTCAACACTGGGCTAACGCTCATCCCGGTCCCGAAGCCAAAGTAGATTACCTCACGGCAAAGAACGAAACGGGCCCTCTAGGAACAACCCCAAGCATCATTGCCAGTCAATATACCTGTCAAGTCCCTCAACTGAAGTCTACCGGAAATATCATAGTATCCATTTTGGTAGCGGACTTAGTCTTTCTGCAAGCAACTTGGACGCTGTTCAGGTACGCAACAGATACGTACTTATTTAGGACCAGGCCTGGCTTAGGTGAAGCCAAAGACAGTGAGAGTTACCAGAAGCTCAGGACTACGGACGAGCCATGACTTGGTACAGCCGTATAGTTGTTTACTGTTCTTGATTGCTTATCTAATCGATCTATTCAAAAGATCAAAATGTCTACTAATTTGCTGATCGTATAAGTCAAAGCGTGGATCTTTGTTATAATATGATTTAAAATGCTTTAGCACCGATCGAACTTAGTCTATCGTGGTATATAGCGTTGCCATATGTTAGTCTCGGACCCTAAACCATGTTGCATACGGGGCTGCAGCTGACAGGCTCAAAAGAATGACTAGCAGCTGCATGAGGATGTGTTTCTCCTCAGCTAGTACTCCAGAGCACTAGCCGACCTGCAAATGAGAGAATAGCCCTACTACACACATCGAAGTATCTACTTTGTGATACTGTAGATACAGAATACAGGATGTCGTCAACTTGGCAGGTCTCCAGGTTTATCAGGCATGTTCAGGACATGTGTTTAGCACCATACATGTATTGTAAATTAAGACCTGTATCGAGAGGTATAGCATTATTTCCGGATCAATATTATTCCCGCGCTATACCACCTTTGTCATAGCGTAGTCTTGGCACTGTTTCAGATGAAAGCGAAGGGAGTTTTAGTTGTTACCCGTGCCGCCAAGCCCGCGACCACACGCTGCGCGTGTGGGTGCGCGTCACATAAGTGCAATAGTCAGATAAATGCAAATTTGTATGGGAATTGCTAACAAAACTATATCCTATCCTCCACCCAACGAATTAAATTTGGATCAGAGCGTCTCGGGTAAGCCTGCTCGACCAGATTCAATATGATATTACGATCAATTGCCGCCTCGTCGCTTGCTGTAAGCGGGGGAGGCATTGATCCCAATGGCGCATTTCGTAGCTCCTTGAGCCTTTTCCTCTCAGCCTTCTTTTCCTCAGCTGTAGCACGCTTTTTGATGGCTCTATTCGCATCTGCTACAGAGAGAATGCCTCCAACTTGCACCTGGCGTTTAGTTTTTTTAGCGGATTTGCGTTCATTGAGCGTTTGGAGGCGGTCAATTTGCTCTTGTTGTTGATCCTTGATATGGGCCTGCGTAAGACTTCCGTCAAAAATCTTTTTCAGATTCCTCCAGATTCCAGGAATCGCTTTATTAAGGTCATTTAGCTGGGCGTTAACCTTAGCAATAGATTTTTAAAGCTTGTACGCAGTAGTTAGCGGAGAAAATGAAGCATTAGTGGGTGAACTTGGGATATCTTGCTCCTCGTCACCATCAAAAATCTGCAAATCTTGGCCCATTTGGATATCCCATTTTTCCATTAAAGGATCAACAACAATATCTAGATTGAGAGGCCAGAGCCCCCAGTCAGAAAATCCTTTCCGGATAATTCGTGGAGTAAATGCCTCGGCGCGTACACGAGCAATATTGGCCAAAAAATCGATCTTATCGTAGAAGAAACCACCAAGATGCGCCTGCTCGTTGATAGCCCTTCTATGAATGCGTTTATAGTGTAGAAACGGCATTCCATCTAAAGGCTGTAAAATATGCGTTGTATGAGCCGGAAATCGGAAAAGTTTGATCTTATATTCTTCACAATAAGATATAAAATCGGTTGTAAGGTGAGCGGTATGATTATCCATAAGGAAGGCGAAAATTATTCCCAGCTTATTCTCGTGTATGCTCCTCAAAATGTTTAACCCAGTCGAATGCAATCTCGTCATTTGAAAAGCCTGAGTCGCTTATAGTCACTTTCCAGTTATCTTCTTTGAGATATTGAAACCAGCTCTCAAGGATAACCTTTCCAGTAAAAATAAGTAATGGAGGAATCGTATTTCCTTCTGCATTTATACCCTCAATTGTAGATACTAATTCCCGTGAAGAAGAGCTTGGAACATGCCGTATCATTTCCGGATATTTTGTTATAACTTCTTCATCGCCTCCTTGTCCAATTTGAAATCCGGATTCGTCAAAGTTCCAATAGTTACATGATGTAATTTCATACTCTCTTATTGCGATTTCTAGACGATCAAACCAGGCTTGAATTATATTCAGATCTTCAGCAAGATGACGCTTTGGATCTATAGTCTTTTGCTTCTGCTTTTTGTATGCTGTAGGCAGTCTTTTGAGAAATCGGTGGACCCAACGATCCCCAAGTTGAGGGAGGTCATCCACGCCGGGGTGCATATTTTGAAGCACTTTTTGCGCGTAATTTCTGATCATGCGGACGGTCGGAGGGATGCCTCTGTCATCAAGGTCATCTATCCATAGAACTACAGCACGTTCTTGATCATCCGTTAATCGCTTATGCGCTGGTCGTCGGTTTAGTTGAAAAGCACTACCTTGTAGGCGTCGCCGGAGCCGATGGTAATCAACGTTAAATTCCCGCGCTAAACGCGCTATTTTTTGCATCGGATTTTGCTTATGCGATTCTATCGCTTTCTGAATCCTTGATTCCTCTTTTATATATTGCTAAGATGGCATTTTGGTGGTGTTTTGGGGGTTTGTAATGATTCGGGGAGATTCCAAAATAAAAAGTTGCGTTTATGTGTCATTTGCATTTATGTGACGCGCACCCACACGCGCAGCGTGTGGTCGCGGGCTTGGGGGCACGGGTACTCTGAACATGCAAAATACTGTATCTCATTGAGTGTGTGTGTGTGTGTGTGTGTGTATTTAATGGCCGTGGTTCGTGACTCGCACGCTTCCCACCGATCCCTACTGGGACATAGGCCGCCGAGGGGTAAGCCTCGGGTTTCAGGTCCTATCAGATTTATGTACAAATAAGAGACTCTTTAGCGCGTTTCCATAGCTACCATGGTCTTACAGGGAGGTCCACTTGGAGTGGGTTTTGGGTATTTGCCAGCTGCAATGGTCCGCCTACACTTCATGACCTATTACTCCACCACTATTATAACTAAGCAGTAAGTTTTGCAGAGAGGGAAAGAAAGAAGAGAAGAGAAGGAAAGAAAGAAGAAAGAAATATAAAGGAAGAGTAGGGCTGTCTTAGCTAGGTGCTAAGGAGAGGTTGGCGAGGATAGATATCCTCAAAGAAGTAGGTCTCTGCTAGCCATGTGGCTAGCTTTTGTGCTCCTTTAGTAGTGCCTAAGAGAAAGGAGATGACCTTAGAAGGGGGCCGAGGAGGCTGGGGGGCTTATCTCTTAGCTATATAGCAGAAGAAGAAGTGCAGAGGTGCTTTTCGTGCTCCGCATCAGTAGAGAAGGTAAGCATCATCATGGTTAAAACGTTCATAGTAGTCTGCAAAGTCTCTATGACCAGTATGGGCCATAATGATACAGCTAAGATCAAGTCGGTTAAGTTAAAGCTCCCCAGGGTGCTTGGGGGAAGTAGTTATTTCTAGATCTTGATAACTCTGTGGTGCCATCTTCTGCCATTATAACTGAGCAGCGGATAGGGATTGAGTCTTGGCGTATCTCTTTAGCGAGGCGTATGAGAACTTGTGTAGAGCAGGAGGGATAGAGGCAGCTCCCTCTTTGGCAGCGAGATCAGCCGCTTCATTCTCAGGGATTTTGGCGTGTCCAGGAACCTATCGGATTTAAATAAATCCATCTTTGGTGTGAGGAAGCCTTTTATGGAGTGGCTAGGTAGCTGTAAGGGTGCAGAAGGATTCAAAGATTTCTTAGGAAGATCCTGTAGAGGGAGATAGAAGGCGTGTGGTAACTTCTAGGTTGTCAAGGCAGATCCATAGGTTAGTAGCAAATTAAGCTGTTGGGTACACTATTGCTACTTGAGCACCAGCTAGAGCTGCTTCTGCTTCTATATTGAAAACCTCTTTCCCGTGTCCATATAAGAGTGAGGAGTGGAGGAACTAATGGTGTGCTTAAAGTCCAATATAGCTACCCCCTGCATATCTATCTACTAGCCTAGATCCATCTAAAAAGATTACAATATCCAAGCTGGGGATGGTGCGTTGGAAGTCTGCGAAATTAGCCGCTGCCTGTTCCTTAGTGTGTCCCATGGGAGCTCCTATTCAAGCTTGGGCATTCTCGCGAGACTCGCGAGGGTGCCAGGGAGTGTATTGGAGAGGATTTATCTGTTCAGAATTAGGGAGGGCCAGTATATGGCGGGCAAAATGGCTGGTTTGTCGGCCATTACTAGCGATCTGTTCTGCGCGTCTTCGAAGTGGGTGATAGGGATCAAGACGCCGTAGGCGGACAGTTGCAAGAAGAGCCATTCGATCTAGTTCAATATCTAGTGGAGAGAATCCAGACTCTCGATAAAGGACAGGAATTGGGGTTATGCGGAAGGCTGGAAGGAATGCTCTTGCGCCTGTTAGTATTACTTTAGTGAGTTTCTCAAGATGTTCTCCAACTCGGTTTGAAGTCTGGGAAGACCCAGAGCAAGTACGTCCTGGCCACCAGGTTTTAGCACTATAGTATACTTTATAGAGTACACAGGCTGATATAGCCTATTATAGTAAATGAGGTTTAACTCCTTGGACAGTATTCCCTAGAGAGCGGAGGGCATTAGTTACAGTGAGGGCTTTAAATACTATTTCTCCAACATGCCATTTAAATGTTAGCTTTTGTTAAAGAGGATTCTTAGCCAACATAGATATAGCTGTTTAGTATTTTCTGATATTGTGATAGATCTAGCTTTTACTGAAGGTGTGCAGGTTAAGTCCTAGTCTGCTTTATGTTGGGAGAAGTGAAGTAGCTTATATTTATCTAGTGCGAAAGTAATGCCCTCTGCAGCACTCCAGTTAAGAGCTTCTTAGAGGGAGTCTGATAAGGCTTTGCAGTTAGTAGCAAGAGATGTCGAGATTGCTAGGTTAGCTATGTTGTCCGCATAACCAAATCTGTTCCTTGGGTTTCCTAGACGGAATAGAGATGCTATGTAGAGCATGAAAAGAATGCCTGAGACTGGGGATCCTTATAGAAGACCGCAGGCAATGTCTGTTGAGGGTTCAATCTCTCCATCAAGTTGGATCTGAACTAATCGCCCAGTAGCGAAGGAGGCAATCCAGAGAACAAGATTAGTGAGCCAGCCCTACTCACATAATCTGCGGATCAGTCTACCAGGAAGCACAGCATCAAATGCACCCTTAACATCTAAGGTGAGGGGTGAGGCAGTCATACCTTGATTTAGCACTTGTTCGACATCATGTGTTAGGTATGTGGTTAGATCATTTATAGATCTTAGTTGGAGAGCTCCAAACTATTGTATTACAAATACTTTGTAGTGTATAGAGATCCATACCATATTCCGTGCCACTAAGCGCTTAAGTCCTTTGCCAAGGACTGATAGGAGAGCGATTAGTCTATACGATCTGGGTGAGGACCAATCAGTCTTTTTTAGTTTCTGGATAATTGCTAAGATTACATATCAAAAGCATTTCAGGTAATAACCAATCTTTAGGCACCCTTGGTATAGCATTAGTACCTTATCCTTAATTAGAGACCATGCCACTTTAAGTATACAGGTTGGGATTTCATCTGCGCCAGGGGCTGTGTTTCCCACCTGAAGTACTAACTCCTCCACCTGTGTCATTGATATATCTAGGAAGTAGAGACTGATGGTAGGGACTGCTGGAGAATCCAAAGATATATCTCCTGCCTCAGCTGAGTTTTAGAGAAGATTGTGGACTAGTACATCTTATTTCTCGTGTAAAGCAACTGCTGGGAAGCTGTTAGGTCTTAGTAGGTCCTTTAGTAGAGGGCTTCGGAAGGTGCCTATGGACTTATACCATTTACTCATATTGAAGACATCCTTTATTTGTGTTACCGTAGAGAGCTTCTCTCGCCAAAATTATCGTTGAGACCATCTGGTTATCCTATAGAAGTCTATCTTTAAGCAGAGGCCTGAGTAGTAGTTGTATAAAGCTTTCTTGTAGTCTTCATTCCACCAAGATTGTCCTATGCCTTGTATCAGGGTTCTCTTAGCAGAGCCTCTATATGCTCCTTGGATTGCAGATGTTAGTTTTTTGGCAAGGGCATTAAGGTCTTCTTCTATCATAGTTGAGCTCTCGATACTAGCAAGATTAGAGGCGAGGAGTGAGAGGAAGCAGGTGTGGTCTAGCGTGTCAAATCTCAGTTTCTGAGCTGTTTCCTTGTATCTCTGATCCCATGGTACAGTAGTGATTAGTGGTTGATAATCTGAGGTTGCATCTAAGTGGCTCGCTATGCTGGCCTTAGCTCCCGCGAGTGCCAGAGGGCTTGAGGCAAAACTGAGGTCTAATACGTTACCCCTTTCATGTGTGGGACAGTCTATGTCAGAGATGAGTACTAGACCCTAGAGATCCAGCCAGTTAATAAATAGCTCTGCAGAGGGTGTGGGGCTATGATATAGCGAGGGCTGCTATCTATTATGTAGTAGGTTGAGATCGCCTGCGAGTATCATTGCTTGAGGGAAATATGCCTCTGGCAGGATTGTGAGAGCTTTCGCAGCTTCACTTGCTTTGATAGAGCCTGCTGGGGCATTATAGATGTTAACTATCAGAGTGGACTTTTCTGTGGGCGAAAAAATCTGAAGGAATAGAAGATCTGAGGCTTCTTTAGTGTCAGTTATAAAGGGGTGTAGCTGGGAGGTCCGGATGCCTTTCTTCTTTTAGATATAGATGAGGACTCGTAGTCGGCCACTTATTACCCAGCTATCAGTTGGGGAGAAGTATTCATATGATGGATATTTTTTAATGATCTATTAGCTAAGGTCTTTGAATATATATAGTTCTTAGATTAGGATAATATTGATATTGCTAGTGTATGCCAATGTGAGGGCTATTTTATATACATCTAACACGTGCCCTACATTTAACTGTAGGATTTTGAGAGGCGCCTTTTAAGTTAGATAGTGATAGATCATAGCTTCTATTCAAGAAGAGAGGCGAACTGGTTTTATGATTGAGGGGTTATAAAATAGACTGCACGAGCTATAATAGGAGGATCTTTAGTTAGGGCATGAGGTAGAGGGGTTACTAAATGGAAAGGAGAGATAATCTTATAGATTAAAGGCTATGATAGCATCTTATCTAATGCCATAGGTGTTTCTTGTGTATCTATGGAGAGCTAAGAGCTATATCCTCCTTCAGTTCGAGCTTTTGCGAGGTTTATAGCGCAGGATTTGCGGATCTCTATTTATTAAGCTTTAGTATGTTTAGTATTGCCTTTGGGGCGCAGAAGATATTCTACGAAATCAGCTGGATGTGATCCATGGCAGTATATACATCTAGGAGGGCATTAATAAGGCTCTAGGCCCTCTTCAGTATGCTCTAAGGAGCCGCATAGTTGGTATTGAGAGGGGCGTGCACAGGATCGTGTATTATACCATTTCTAGCATTGTATGTATTAAATAACTATTGTTTTCTTAGAAAGGTGACAAGCATTAGTGATAGTGTCAAAAAGACATAGCTAGATAGGCAGTGGTGATTTCATGCCTTCTGAGAAGTTGACAAACCAGCTTAAGGAGAGAGTATCAGGGTTGGCAGTACTTGTAGTGGTCTCGCTAATAGATATAAGCTTGAGCCCTGTAGTTTCGCTAATTTCTAAGGATAGTAGTGTAGGATTAACAGAGATTAGAGAGTATTGACCATCCAAGATTTAGCCAATTTTCCTTGGCACGTTGGTGACTCGGTATGAGACTCATTGGGAGCTGCGTTCTATCTGGCAGTTAACAAAGAATGCAGAGATAGTCTCTTTTTGGGTCTCAAGGGCTAGGAGGGCTTCTGGAGATGAGAGGCATAGTGCAAAGCCAGTCTTTGTAGCTTGAACTTCTTTTAGTGCTGCACTATTTAAGTTTAGTTAAGACTGTAGGCTAGAGTAGATAGCGTAGGCTTCCATTTTTCTAGCTGCATGGTCAGCTGGGAGGTATACGAAGAGCCAGTTGTTAGGAAGGGGTTGTTTCACTAGAGGTATAGGCTTTTTGATGGAGGCTTTAGGGTGAGTGGTGGGAGTTAATTTGACCAGGGCATATTGGGTAATAGTTACATAAGTTGACTGGTTAAGACCTGAGGGGGGACGTGAGGGAGAGGGTGAAGGGGGTAAGGGATTTAGAGTGAGAGAAGAGAAAGGGGAAGGAGATAGAGAAAGTAGAATGGAGGTCGTCAAGATACCACTAATATAGGCGTTAAAATATTGTTGAGCTACCAAGACGAGGTTATCGCTTAGAGCGGTGAGAGCTCTCAGTAGGTGAGGAGCAAGGCCGATAGTTTGGCTGTGGTGTTTATTAAGGAATGCAGCTATAGGGCTGGAGATCTTCTGTCCTTCAGAAGCTCTTGTTGTGGCTGCAGACGTGGATTCCAGAAGGGCTATCTATAGAGGGCCGTCTGTACCAGGGCCTTTACGCGCCATGGTGTTGCCGGGCGCGTTGAGACGCGTCAAAGGCTGCACTCCTGGGAGCTAGGTGGTAGAGAAAGGTGAGGAATTTGAGCCTCCGACTGTTTGATATGAATAATTATAAGTGTCGGAACGTGAATATCAAACCTAGCGCGTTTCGGCACTGAATATCAGTTAGTCTAACGCGGCACGTGCGTGCCGCGTATATATGTAGTTAGCTACTCCCCGTCCCCCTTACTCTTGGGGGGCAGTCATCAATATCAGGAATCCCATACCATATTGATCAGGCTCGTCAGCTCGTCGGAATAGCTGTTCTACGTGACTAGTGCTAGCGACCTAGACGTAGATAAACCGACAATAAGGAAGTCGCCTATCAACTCGAAATGGCTTTTACTCTATCTCATTGAGTGCATGAGATGTGACGGCCTTGCAGACAGGTGTCACGTGGCGAGAGGGGTTGACGAGGCTGAATTGCTTCCTGACAAACCAGTCCACTGTCCTGTGCCTCTCCCTGTATCATCATGTTCTTCGGATAAGCTGACTTGCAGACGGCTGGGATATCAGGATCGAAAAAATCATGACTTGGCCACCTCAATTCACCGAAAGCTATCCATAATCGGCCAAGATAACATCCGGAAATCGATCCTGCCAGCGGGTGGCGAACATCCTTCATTGCGAAGGATGTCTAACCCGAACGACTACACAGTTGGATGGATATGTGCATTAAGCACAGAATACGTTGCCGCACAAGAATTCCTTGATGATGAGCATGCACTGCTGGATTTCGTGTCGCCTAATGACACTAATGACTACACATTGGGCAGGCTTGGAAAACATAATGTCGTTATAGCTGTGTTACCTGACGGTGAATATGGAACAGCCTCCGCTGCTACTGTAGCCACAAACATGCTTAATAGTTTCCTAAATGCCAGGATCGGCTTGATGGTGGGTATTGGTGGTGGAGCACTAAGTAGAAAGCATGATATCCGTCTTGGAGATATTGTGGTTAGCGCGCCTCGTGACGGTGAGGGCGGTGTCCTTGAGTACAACTTTGGTAAAACAATACAGGAGCAGGCCTTCCAACATACATGTTTCCTGAATTAGCCTCCGACGATACTACGCACCGCAGTCACGGGGATCTAAGCCCAGCACAAGCGGAAAGGGCATCAGGGCGAAGACGCTATTGGATTTGTTCTCGAGAAAAATCCAAGATTATGTCAGGAATATGCACGGCCGCAACCAAACACTGACAAGCTCTTTCATCCCCATGCCATTCACAACTCAAGAGCCTGTGGGTTCTGTGTTCACAATCCATCATATGTGGTCGAGCGACGCGAGCGAGCAGAACATGAGGATAACCCAGCGATCCACTATGGCTTGGTGGCTTCTGCAAACCAGCTGATGAAAGACGCTGTAATCCGTGACCGACTTGCAGCAGAGAAGGGCGTTCTCTGTTTTGAAATGGAAGCAGCGGGCTTGATGAATCATTTCCTATGCTTAGTCATACGGGGGATTTGTGACTACTCTGACTCTCACAAGAACAAAGAGTGGCAAGGATATGCGGCGATGACTGCGGCTGCTTATGCTAAAGACCTCCTCTCTCGCATTTCGCCAAATCGGGTGGAAGCTGAGAAGAGAATCAGTGATGTGCTTTCTTTAGGTTAGTCTCTAGTGGACCTTGCAAAGCTCTCTATTAATGAGATTCATAGTTAGAAAGGACATAAAAGAAGTCCATACTACTGCTCAAAATACAAAAACGGCAATTGAGATCCTGGATAATGACCGACGGCGCGAGAAAGTGATTGCGAAGCTGCCGTATGCCAAGGGCTCCACATTCGATTCTTTTGATGGAGTTCTTGATCCACGATGCCATCCAGAAACAAGAATTGCCCTACGTCGTCAAATCAGAGAATGGGCCGAAAATGGACAAGGGAAGTCAATATTCTGGCTGAAAGGAATAGCTGGAACAGGAAAATCAACGATTTCTCGAACAGTAGCCGAGTCCCTTCACATGGAAGGAAAACTAGGAGCCAGTTTTTTCTTTAAATGAGGGGAAGCTGATCGAGGTAGTGTGACTATGCTTTTTAACACTATTTGTGCCCAACTCTTAGTAAAGATTCCGTCACTGATCGCTCCTGTCGAGATGGCAATTGATGCTGATCCCAATATATCTGATAAATCGATGGGAGAGCAATTTGAGAAGCTTATCTATCTACCTTTATCACAGATTCGGCATCACCTCCTCCAAACACCGAAACTCATTATCGTGATTGATGCTTTGGATGAATGCGCGCAGAATAGAGACACTCTCCTTCGCCTCTTATCACAAACGAGAGAGAACTGGTCACCAATCTTACAGATATTTATTACAAGCAGACCAGAGCAGCAAATTCGATCTGGATTTGTAGACATACCAGAAGATATACGCGAGAATATAGAGCTTCACGAAATATCCCAGGCTATCATCAAGCAGGACATCACTACCTTCCTCAAATCGAGATTTGTCCAAATCCAGGAGAAGTATAGGAAAGATGGCCTGCTACTTCCTTCTAACTGGCCTGGCCTAGAGGCGATGTCAGTGTTGGTTGAAATGGCTGTTCCGCTCTTCATTTTTGCTGCTACCCTGTGACGCTTTGTGGAAGATCCAGCGTGGTCGGACCCGATAGGCCAGCTGCAAAAGGTTCTTGAGTATCGAAATATGAAGAGTAGCTCTGAGATGGACAAGCTAGATGCCACTTACTCTCCAATTCTAAACTAGCTAATCAATGGACATCCAGAAAAGGCACAGAAATCACTGGTGGAGCGGTTTCGACGCATTGTAGGCACTATTGTTCACTTAGCGGAGCCCCTTTCGCGGTCATCTCTCGCATCTTTGCTCAATACTGACAGCCAAGAGATTGAGGGGTAGCTCTCATCTCTCTATTCTATCTTTAGTGTGCCATCCTCTGCGGACTCTGCGATAAGGATGTTGCACCTCTTATTCCGTGATTTCCTGATTGATCCTGATAAACGTCACACGAATTCATTCTGGGTTGACAAGATGGAAACCCATAAGATGGTCATGACTAAATGCCTTGAACGAATATCTCAATCCGGGAGTCTTCAAGAAAATATATGCAATCTTCCGGGCCACGGGATACTCTGTGCTGAGATCGATGGCAGAATCATAGCTAACCACTTACACTAGATATACAATATGCTTGCCGCTTCTGGGTACACCATTTGAAAGAGAGTCAGACCCGCATCAATGATAGTGATCCAGTTCATGAATTTATACAGGATCACTTTTTACATTGGCTGGAATCATTGAGCCTCTTGGGAAGAATCAGAGAGTATTCACCTAGTGGGGACATTACAAACTACTGTAGTATGTATCTTCAAGTTGAATATATGCGATTCCTTGTTCTTACAATCTATCCAGAGTGATGAAGGCATGGCAATATGCAAATTCCTGGATGACGCAATGCGGTTTATTCGAAAAAACATCTTGTTGATTGATCAGGCGCCTCTCCAGCTCTATGCATCGGCGCTTATTTTCGCACCAAAAGGAAGTGTAATTAGGAATAAATATATCGATAAAATCCCCAATTGGGTTCGAGGATTACCAGAAGTGGAATCAGCCTGGAGTGCAGTGCAGCAAACCCTCGAAGGCCATTCAGGTTCAGTTTTTCGCAGTGGCGTTCTCTCCCGACGGCAAGCTGGTGGCCTCAGGCTCCGTTGATTACACGATCAAGCTGTGGGATCTAGCTACTGGCACTCTGCGGCAGACGCTTGAAGGCCATTCTGGGCCAGTTCTGGCAGTAGCGTTCTCTCCTGATGGCAAGCTAACAGCCTCAGGCTCCTATGACAAGACGGTCAAGCTATGGGATCCGGCTACTGGCACTCTACGGCAGACGCTTGAAGGTCATTCTGATTTAATTCAGACAGTGGCGTTCTCTCCTAACAGCAAGCTGGTGGCATCAGGCTCCTATGACAAGATGGTCAAGCTATGGGATCTAGCTACTGGCACTCTGCGGCAGACGCTTGAAGACCATTCTGGTCTGGTTCGGGTAGTGGCGTTCTCCCCCGACGGCAAATTTCTGGAGACTAATCAAGGACGACTTAATACTGAGTCTCATCATGTTCGCAGTCTATCGCAAACACCAAGCAGTCTTCATAAAAATATACTAGTTACGAATGAATGGCTGACCCGCAATGATTTTAATGCCATTTGGTTGCCTGTTGAGTATCGAGCAACTTCTTCCGCCGTGTACGAGAGCATACTTGTTATGGGACATGCTTCAGGTCGAGTTACATTTCTGAAGTTGATCTAATGGTGTTTCATTCATGATGTAACTACTCTAATATTTTCAAATATCTTTTTTAAAAGAAGGGCCTAGGAGGACTCGGGCTCTAATACTGTATGTAGTTAAAGTTGCCACTGGACTTTTCTGTTGCATTTGTTACAATTTATCGTCGTAGTTGTCAAAGTGGGTCATACAGGTATCATACAAGAATCTTGGTCATATTACCGTTCAGTACCAGTTACACCAGATGTGGTTAGACGATAGCTAACTTTTTACAGACTAGCTCGTTTCACTGTTGTTTGAAATAGAGATTTGAAAAGAATTCGAATGAGTTCCTGAGGGAAACCGATTTTGCAACGCACTGTAACCGAATGAGGCTCTGACAGAACACCCGGCATGTTGGCCACCATAGGCCGTGACGAGGCTCTAAATTCGTCTTTATGTAATGGATTACTGTACATAGACATAGATAAGGATTAGATAGTTGTATCCTGCATATCGCTTCGGCGAGGGGTCAGGGTATGAATTACACACACACACACACACACACTGTAACCGAATCGTTGAAGGATAAGGTCCACCTGCGGACGCTGGGTACCGTGCAGAGAACAGCCCTCATTCGCATTCTCTCTGCATTCAAGACCGTATCCACCGCAGCGCTTGAGGTCGAATCCTGCATACTGCCAACCCACTTACGACTCAAACAAAGTGCACAGATTGTCGCCGCCCGCCTTAGCACCCTCCCAGACGACCATCCAGGCTGTGTGGTGGTGGTCCGAGCAGCCTCACGAAGCCTATATATAGGAACTGGACCTCGGTTCCCTCTTGCAGAAACCCTGCGGACGATGGATCTCATCCAACTCCAGGCCCTGGAAACCATCAACACAACCCCTCCACCACCATAGCGGACCCCAGCGTTCCTAGAGATTGACATTGAACCAGACCATGACAAAGCCAAACACAAAGCATCTGCTCTCCAAGATACAGCCGGTATTGCGGTTTTCTCGGATGCGTCAGGCCAACATAACCATCTAGGAGCCGCAGCAGTCGCCCTAGACCGAAATAATAATGTGATCCAACAGCGGAAAGTCAGCATTGGCTCTATGGAATACTGGTCGGTATATGCAGCCAAGCTCATGGCCATATACTATGCCATTAGTCTTGTCCTCAAGATCGCGATGGAAACTCGGCAAGCTATGACAGATAGACAGGAACCGGCAACTATCCTGAGTGATAGCATGTCAGTGCTTCAAGCCCTCTCCAATGCACGGAATAAGTTAGGACAGAGGATCATCCAAGCGGTTCAACAATCAGTGCAAGAGTTGCAAACACAGGGAATCCCACTCCGCCTCCAGTGGGTGCCGGGACATTGTGGTGACCTGGGCAATGAGGCGGCTGATCGGCTGGCCAAAGAAGCCATGGGCCCCGAGAAAGAACACCCCTTTCAACATCTACTGTCGCGGGAGAAAGGATTTATCCGCAACCGAATCCAGAAGGAATGAGAGCAGGGATGGAAGACGTCAGGGAAGGGCCGCCATCTCCACCGGATAGACCCAAACCTACCCTTAGTCCACACCTAGAGAATATACGGCTCGCTGCGACGGAATCGCAGCTACCTGCTCACGCAGCTCCGAACGGGCCATTTATAACTTGCAACACATGGCAAACTACACAAACTCCGAGAAGACGACAAATGCGAGTGTGGGGCCATAGAAATGGTGATTCACGTTCTGATTGACTGCCCCAAATTGAGGGTCCCACGACAAGAGCTACGGAGGAAGATTGGGACTGCATTCAACGATATTTTAAACATGCTGGGAGGAAGGTTTCAAGGTAAGAAAGGTAAAGAGGATGATATGCAAGGCGGTAGCATCATTGGTGCGGTACTAGACTTTGCAGAGGCATCACAGAGGTTTCAAAGCCGCGCGCCATAGGGCCGCTCAATACAACGCCAGGCATTAAGGCCATCACAGGCCGTGACGAGGCTCTAAATTCGTCGGTATGTAATGGTTTACTGTACATAAAGATAGACAAGGATTAGATAGTGTTTTACCTGCATATCGCTTCGGCGAGGGGTCAGTGTATGAATACAACAACAACAACAACAACAACACTGTAACTCTCAGCTCTCCACAGGCACACAAGAAACACCTATGGCATTAGACAAGATGCCATCTCAGCCTCCAACCCAGGAGATTATCTCTCTTTTCCGTCCAGTAATCTCTCCATCTCGCACCCCAACTGAAGATCCTCCAATCACAGCTCATGTAGTCCGCTTTATAACCCCTCAACTATAAAACTGGTTTGCCTCTCTTCTTGAACAGGAGCTATAACATATTACTATCCAACTTAAAAGGCGCTCCTTAAAATCCTACAGCTGAATATAGCACATGCGCCAGATGCACATGAAATAGCCCTTACATTGGCATACACTAGCGATATTGACATTATCTTAATCTAAGAACCATATACATTCAAAGACCTTAGCTAATAGATCACAAAAAAAATATCCATCATATGAATGCTTCTCCCCAACTAACAGTTGGGTAATAAGCGGTCGACCACAAGTCCTCACCTATGTCCGAAAGAAGAAAGGCATTTGGACCTCCCAGCTGCGCCCCTTCACAACTGACACTAAAGAGGCCTCAGATCTCCTGTTCCTTCAGATTTTCTCACCTACAGGAAAGTCTACTCTAATAGTCAACATCTATAATGCCCCAGCAGGCTCTATTAGAGCAGGTGAAGCCACAAAAGCTCTCACAACTCTGCCAGAGGCGTATCTCCCTCAAGCAATAATACTCGCAGGTAATCTTAACCTACTACACAACAGATGGCAGCCCTCACTACATCATAGCCCCACACCTTTCACAGAGCCATTTATTAACTGGCTGGACCTCCAGGGTCTAGTTCTCATCTCTTATATAGACTGTCCCACACATAAAAGAGGTAACGTGTTAGACCTTAGCTTTGCCTCAAGCCCTCTGGCACTCGCAGGAGCTAAAACTAGCATAGCGAGCCACTTAGATGCAACCTTAGATCATCAACCACTAATCACCACTGTTCCATGGGATCAGAGATACAAGGAAATAGCTCAGAAACTGAAATTTGACACACTAGACCGTGAATATCAAACCCTACACGTTTTGGCACCGGATATAGTTAGTCTGACGCGGCACGTGCGTGCCGCGTATATCTAGCTAGCTATCCCCGTCCCCCTCGTTCTTGGGGGAACGCACCATCCCTAGCTCGGATATTGTAATCTTTTCAGATGGATCTAGGCTGATAGACGGACGTGCAGGGGGTGGCTATATTGGAATTCAAGCACACCATCAGTTCCTCCGCTCCTCACTCTCATACGGACATGGGAAAGAGGTCTTTGACACAGAAGCAGAAGCTGCCCTAGCTGGTGCTCAAGCAGCAATAGCATACCCAACAGCTCAATTTGCTACCAACCTATGGATCTGTCTTGACAACCTGGAAGTTGCCACGTGCCTTCTATCCCCCTCTACAGGATCCTCTCAAGAGGTCTTTGAATCCTTTCGCACCCTTGCAGCCGCCTGGCTACTACGCGAAAGGCTTCCACACACCAAAAGTGGATTAATCCAAATCCGATAGGTCCCTGGACACACTAAAATCCCTGAGAATGAAGCAGCTGATCTCGCTGCCAAGGAAGGAGCTGTCTCTATCCCCCCCTCTCCATACAAGTCCTCATATGCCTCGCTAAAGAGATACGCCAAGACTCAATCTCTTTCCACTGCTCAGACACAGTGGCAGACTGTAGCACCACAGACATACCAAGATCTAGAAATAACTACATCTCCTAAATACCCTGGAGAGCTTCAACTTAACCGACTTGACCTTGGCCGTATCATAGCGGCCCATACTAGTCATGGAGACTTTGCGGATTACCACGAGCGCTTTAATCATGATGATGCTTATCTTCTCTGTCAATGTAGAGCATAAAAAGCACCTCTACATTTCTTCTTCTGCCATATAGCTAAGAGACGAGCCCCTCATTCACCTGGACCCCCTTCTGAAGTTATCTTTTTTCTTTTAGGCACTGCGAAAGGAACACGAAAACTAGCCTCATGGCTAGCAGAGACCCGTTTCTTTGAGGATATCTGTCCTCGCCAACCTCTCCTTAGCACCTAGCTAAGTCAGCCCTACTTTCCCCTTATATCTCTCTTTTCCTTTGTTCTCTTTCTTTCTTTTCTTCTTTCCTTCTTCCCTTTTTCTTTTCAAACTCACTGCTTAAGTATGATGGTGGTAGAATGATGGGTCATGGAGCGTAGGTGGACCATTGCAGCTGGCAAATACCCAAAACCCACTAGGAAGTGGATCTCCCTTTAAGACCACGGCAGCTATGGAAATGCGCTAAAGAGTCTCTTATTTGTATATAAATCTGATAGGACCTGAAGCCCGAGGCTTACCCCTCGGCGGCCTATGTCCCAGTAGGGATCGGTGGGAAGCGTGCAAGTCACGAACCACGGCCGTTAAATATACACACACACACACACACACACACACACTCGTTCTTGGGGGGCAAATAACCTCATTACTGACCGTCACATTGACCCCACAGATAGACGAATTCCCTACAATTGTTTATATCAAACAGTCAGAGGCCCAAACTCCTCACCCCTCTCTACCACCTAGCCACCAGAAGTGCGGCCTTTGACGCGTCTCAACGCGTCCGGCAACACTATGGCACGTAAAGGCCCTGGTACAGATGGCCCTCTACAGACAGCCCTACTGGAATCCACGTCCGCAGCCACGACAAGAGCTTCTGAAGGACAGAAGATCTTCAGCCCTATAGCTGCATTCCTCGATAAACACCGCAGCCAAACCACCGGCCTGGCCCCTCACCTACTGAGAGCCCTCACCACTCTAAGCGATGACCTCGCCTCAGTAGCCCAACGACATTTTAGCGCCTATATCAGCGGTATCTCGACGACCTCCATTCTACCTGCCCTGTCCCCTTCCCCTTCCCCTTCCCCTTCTCCTTCCCCTTCCCCTACTCCAAATTCCTTACCCCCTTCACCCCCTCCCTCACGTCCCCTCTCAGGTCTTGAACAGTCGACTTATGTGACTATTACCTAATATGCCCTGGTCAAATCAACTCCTACTACTCACTCCAAAGCCCATGTTAAAAAGCATATGCCTCTGGTGAAACAACCCCTTCCTGACAACTAGCTCTTCGTACGCCTCCCAGCTAACCATGCAGCTAGAAAAATGGAAGCCTACGCTATCTACTCTAGCCTACGGTCTCAACTAAACTCAAACAGTTCAGCACTAAAAGAAGTTCAAGCTACAAAGACTGGTTTTACACTATGTCCCTCATCTCCAGAAGCCCTCCTAACCCTTAAGGCCCAAAAAGAGATTATCTCTACATTCTCTGTGAACTATCAGATAGAACGCAGCTCCTGATGGGTCTCGTACTGAGTCACCAATGTGCCAAGGAAAGTTGGCCAAATCTTGGACGGTTAATACTCTCTAATCCCTATTAATCCTACACTACTATCCTCAGAAATCAGTGAAACTATAGGACTCAAGCCTATATCTATCAGCGAGACCGCTACAAGTGCCGCCAACCCTGATACTCTTTCCTCAAGCTGGTTTGTCAACTTCCCAGAAGGCACAAAATTACCACTGCCTATCCAGCTACACCTTTTTGGCACTATTACTAATACTCGTTACCTCTCTAAGAGAACAATAGTTATCCAATGCATATGATGCTGGAAATGGCATAATACACAATCCTGTGCCCGCCCCTCTTAATACTGGCTCTACAGCTCCTCAGAGTATACTGAACAGGGACATGTTAACCACTGCACAGCTCTAAAGCCTCATTAGTGCCCTTCTAGATGTATACACTGCCATGGACTACATCCTACTGATTTCCCAGAATGCCTCCTGCACCCTAAAGGCAACTCTAAACATACTAAAGCTCAACAAGCAGAGATCCGGAAATCCTATGCTATTAACCTTGCAAAAGCTCAAACTGAAGGAGGATGTAGCACTCAGCTCTCCATTGGCACAAAAGAAACATCTATGGCACTAGACGAGATACCAACTTAGCCTTCAACCCATGAGATTATCTCTCCTTTCCATTCAGTAACCCCTCCATCTTGCGCCCCAACTGAAGATCCTCCAATTACAGCTCGCGCAGTCCGCTTTATAACCCCTTAATCACAAAATCGGTTTGCCTCCCTTCTTGAACGGGAGCTATAATCTATCACTATCCAACTCAAAAGGCGCCTCTTAAAATCCTACAGCTAAATGTAGGGCACGCGCCAGATGCACATGAAATAGCTCTCACATTAGCATACATAAGTGATATTGATATTATCCTAATCTAAGAACTATATACATTCAAAGATCTTAGCCGACAGATCACTAAAAAACACCTATCATATGAATGCTTCTCCCCAACTGACAGTTGGGCGATAAGTGGCTGACCACGAGTCCTCATCTATGTTCAAAAGAAGAAGGGCATTTGGACCTTCCAGCTGCGCCTCTTCACAACTGACATCAAAGAGGCCTTAGATCTCCTATTCCTACAGATTTTTTCGCCCACAGGAAAGTCCACTCTGATAGTTAACATCTATAATGCCCCAGCAGGCTCCATCAGAGCAGACGAAGCTGCAAAAGCTCTTACAATCCTGCCAGAGGCATATTTCCCTCAAGCAACGATACTTGCAGGCGATCTCAACCTACTACATAACAGATGGCAGCCCTCGCTACATCGCAGCCCCACATCTTCTGCAGAGCCGTTCATTAACTGGCTGGACCTCCAGGGTCTAGTACTCATCTCTGACATAGACTGTCCCACACATGAAAGGAGTAACGTGTTAGACCTTAGTTTCGCCTCAAGCCCTCTGGCACTCGCAGGAGCTAAAACTAGCATAGCGAGCCACTTAGATGCAACCTTAGATCATCAACCACTAATCACCACTGTACCATGGGATCAGAGATACAAGGAAACAGCTTAGAAACTGAGATTTGACATACTAGACCACACCTCCTTCCTCTCGCTCCTCACCTCTAATCTCGCTGGCACCGAGAGCTCAGCCGCAACAGAAGAAGATCTTGATGCCCTTGCTGAAAAACTGACATCTACAATTCAAGGAGCATATAGAGGCTCTACTAAGAGAACTATGACACAAGGCATAGAACAATTATGGTGGAATGAAGACTACAAGAAAGCTTTACACAATTACCGCTTAGGCCTCTACTCAAAGACAGACTTCCGCAGGATAACTAGATGGTCTTAATAACAATTTTAGCAAGATAAGCTCTCTACAGTAACACAAATGAAGGATGTCTTCGATATAAGCAAATAGTATAAGTCCACAGGCACCTTCCGAAGCCCTCCACTGAAGGATCCACTAAGACCTAACAGCTTCCCAGCAGTTACTATACATGAGAAACAAGACGTACTAGTCTGTAATCTTCTCCAAAACTTGGCTGAGGCAGAAGACATACCGCTGGACTCCCCAGCAGTCCTTACCACTAGTCTCTATTTCCTAGATATAACAATAGTACAGGTGGAGGAGTCAGTACTTCAGGCAGGAAACACAGCCCCTAGCTCAGACGAAATCCCAATCTGCATACTTAAAGTGGTATGGCCTCTGATCAAGGACAAGGTACTAATGTTATACCAAGGGTGCCTAAAGATTGGTTATCACCCAAAATGCTTTTGACATGCAATCTTAGCAATTATCTAGAAACTAAAAAAGACTGATTGGTCTTCACCTAGTTTATATAAACTAATTACTCTCCTATCAGTACTTGGCAAAGGACTGGAGCGCTTGGTGGCACGGAATATGGCATGGATCTCTATACACTACAAAGTATTAGCAAGGCAACAGTTTGGGGCTCTCCTACTAAGATCTGCAAATAATCTAACCACATGCCTAACACATGATGTTGAACAAGCACTAAATCAAGGCATGACTACCTCACTCCTTACCCTAGATGTCAAGGGCGCTTTTGATGCCGTGCTTCCCGGCAGACTTATCCGCAGATTACGTGAGCAGGGCTGGCCCACTAATCTTGTTCTCTGGATTGTCTCCTTTGCTACTGGGCGATCAGTCCAGATCCAACTCGATGGAGAGATTGGCCCCTTAACAGACATTGCCTGCGGTCTTCCACAAGGATCCCTAGTATCTGGCATTCTTTTCATGCTCTACATAGCGCCCCTATTCTATCTAGGAAACCCAAGGAACAGATTTGGTTACGCAGACGACGCAGCTAACCTAGCAATCTTAATATCTCTTGCTACTAACTGCGAAGCATTATCAGACTCACTATAAGAAGCTCTAAACTGGAGCACTGCAGAGGGCATTACATTTGCACCAGATAAATACGAGCTTCTTCACTTCTCCCGACATAAAGCAGACCAGGACCCAACCTGCATACCTTCAGTAAAAGCTGGATCTATCATAATCTTAGAAAATACTAAACGGCTATATCTATGCTGGCTAGGAATCCTCTTTAACAAAAAGCTAATATTTAAATAGCATATTAGTGAAACAGCATCTAAAGCCCTCACTGTAGCTAATACCCTTCACTCTCTAGGAAATACTATCCATAGAGTCAAACCTTATTTACTACAGCAGGCTGTATTAGCCTGTATACTCCATAAAGCATACTATGGCGCAGAAACCTGGTAGCCAGGACGTACTTGCCCTGGACCTTCCCAGATTTCAAACCGAGTTGGAGAACATCTTGAGAAACTAACTAAAGTAATACTAATAGGCACAAGAGCAGTCCTTCCAGTCTTCCGCACAACCCCAAAGCCAGTCCTTTATCAAGAGTCTGGATTCTCTCCATCAGAAATCGAACTAGATTGAATAGCCCTCCTTGCAACTGTCCGCCTATAGCGTCTTGATCCATATCACCCACTCCAAAGACGCGCAGAACAGATAGCTAGAGACGGCTGACAAACCAGTCGATTTGCCCGCCAAGTGCTAGCGCTCCCCAACTCTAAATAAATAAACCCTCTATAACATACTCCCTGGTACCCTCATGAGTCACGCAAGAGTGCCTAAGCCCAAATAGGAGCTCCCATGGAACGCACTAAGGAACAGGTAGCGGCTAATTTCATAGCTTTTCAACGCACCATCCCTAGCTCAGATGTTGTAATCTTTTTAGATGGATCTAGGCTGATAGATGGACGTGCAGGGGGTAGCTATATTGGATTTCAAGCACACCATCAGTTCCTCTGCTACTCACTCTCATATAGACATGAGAAAGAGGTCTTTGACACAAAAGCAGAAGCTGCCCTAGCTGGTGCTCAAGCAGTAATAGCATACCCAACAGCTCAATTTGCTACTAACCTATAGATCTGTCTTGACAACCTAGAAGTTACCACGCACCTCCTATCCCCCTCTACAGGATCCTCTCAAGAGGTCTTTGAATCCTTTTGCACCCTTGCAGCTGCCTGGCTACTACGCGAAAGGCTTCCACACACCAAAAGTGGATCAATCTAAATCCGATGGGTCCCTGGATATACTAAAATCCCTAAGAATGAAGCAGCTAATCTCACTGCCAAGGAAGAAGCTGTCTCTATCCCCCCCTCTCTATATAAGTCCTTATATGCCTCGCTAAAGAGATACGCCAAGACTCAATCTTTTTCCGCTGCTCAGACACAGTGGCAGACTGTAGCACCATAGACATACCAAGATCTAGAAATAACTACATCTTCTAAACGCCCTGGAGAGCTTTAACTTAACCAACTTAACCTTAGCTATATTATAGTGGCCCGTACTGGTCATAGAGACTTTACAGATTACCATGAGCGCTTTCATCATGATGATACTTATCTTCTCTGTCAGTATAGAGCATAAAAAGCACCTCTATATTTCTTCTTCTGCTATATAGCTAAGAGATGAGCCCCTCGTCCACCTGGATCCCCTTCTGAAGTTATCTCTTTTCTTTTAGGTACTGCAAAAGGAACACAAAAACTAGCCTTATAGCTAGCAGAGATCTATTTCTTTGAGGATATCTGTCCTCGCTAATCTCTCCTTAGCATCTAGCTAAGTCAGCCCTGCTTTCCCCTTATATCTCTCTTTTCCTTTATTCTTTTTTTCTTTCTTTCTTTTCTTCTTTCCTTCTTCCCTTTTTCTTTTTAAACTCACTGCTTAAGTATGATGGTAGTAGAATGATGGGTCATGGAGCGTAGGTGGACCATTGCAGCTAGCAAATATCTAAAATCTACTAGGAAGTGGATCTCTATTTAAGACTACGGCAGCTATGGAAATGCGCTAAAGAGTCTCTTATTTGTATATAAATCTGATAGGACCTGAAGCCCGAGGCTTAACCCTCGGCGGCCTATGTCCCAGTAGGGATCGGTGGGAAGCGTGCAAGTCACGAACCACGGCCGTTAAATACACACACACACACACACACACGCAGAAAATAAGTACGCTAGTAAAATAATACAAGATTTGACCCGTATGTAATTCTGGATATTTTCACCTTGGCGTTTCTCGGCTGGATTTAGTATGGTGTCTCAGACATGTCGGTAAGAAATCTGACCCCCATATATCCACTAGATAAACCGCTAGAGATTGTTACATACAATCCAACACCTGTGAATTCCCGCTTCCGGTTAGTTTTGCCGTTCGTGGTCTAGCGCCTCCGTACGCCGTATTGTCATCGCCTCCGTCCCGAACCCGCAACTATATAAACCTCGTCCCTCGCTGTTTTTACTTCGCCCTCTTCAACTTCTGTATTTTCTCCTCCGGTCGAACTCGTTTTGGCTCGTCATCCTGCCCTCCCGGCTCAGCTCGTCTCCACCACCGTCGCATTCACGGTCACAACGCACGGCCATCGCGCCATCACTCCACTCTCGGGGTTTCATTTTCAGGTTTTTGGAAATTGGTGTCGTCGGATCTACAGTATTCGAGCTGCATCATTCCTTTGCTTTAGATTTGGCTTCTACTATGCTATTCACCAGACCCTTATTGTCTACGTTTGACCTTGCGGTGTCTGGCTATGCTTTGGAGATATCAGTCTCCTCGATTCTACGGTCTGAAGAGATGCATGTCCCCTTCTAGCAGCCCTTTACAGCACAGCCTCATCAAGGCTGATCCAAGGCCATTTCGGTCAATGGCGCTCCTGAACTTTACGCAGAACCGGCTGCGTTACATCTCCTACCAATCATGCCAAATTCATCTGCCAGGTCCCACCGTTGCCTAGTCGATCCAGGGGTAACACAACCATCCGCTCAGGGTCATCAGGAACAACGTCAAATCTCATTCCGGCAATAATTTCCCCGTTGGCTTTGCGCCAACATGCCGATGTTGGTTTGAAACCGCTTTCAATCACATCGTCAATGACACCCGCACGACGAAGCTCGTATACGGCGGGAGAGGCATAATGGGCGGCTCGGGGTTGTTCGTCCAATCTTTCGGTGGCTTCAAGTAGTTCCACGTTGATTCCATGTTTTGCTAATAGGATCGATAGCAAAAGTCCGGACGGTCCAGCGCCGACTACTATGATCTTGGAGAGGTTTCCGGCAACACTGGCGTTCGTTCGAGTCGTCATTGTCTGTTGTTAAGGATAGTATTCCCTTTGGCTGGAAGAACTCTTGAGCTTTCCACGCAAGGTGATGGTTTCTTTTGGAGATAAGTGCATTTTATGAATTCCTTCCCCGCACGATGGGCCCGGGGCCAGCTCTGCATGTGTCTGGATACAGCGTTCCTGGTTAACTAGCATTGTGGGGTCCCCTATATCCGGGGAAGTCTTGTACCAGAATTCGTTACTCCCACATGTATGCGGGGCTAGCACTTGTCCTATATCAAGAAACCTGACAAATGTGCTTTGCGATGCATACTACATGTCGTTTGCACCTAGGATAATTTACTTACCTGAGGGTCCAGCTGACGACAATATACCTTCAGGGAGAAACAAGGCCAATGGTATAAATGCCTCATGCACGATTGATCACATTTATGGCTCCACGAAATGACCTGCTTTTCCTGTTCCCGGCATCCGGGAGTTGACGCTCTGCGCTCCTCGTCAGCTGAGAATTGGTTGACACCAGTCCTAACGCAATACCGCAACATACTGCACTAGCGCTCTCCACTTGGGGTTTCAGCAATGAGCGAACGATCCTATTATCTTGCCGCATCTCATGACCAATGGCGAAAATACTGCACTGGCGAAGTGGATTGCGTGATGGCCATAGGATGAAGAGATTACGACGATGCGACGACGTTCATCCACTGTAGGGGCTAATGAGATAGCTTGATTCATGTACAGTAGCATCTCGCCGGTTGACTGGTTGATGACGAACACTGCCTTGGAGAGATCAGTCTCAACCCGTTCCGGGCCAAGCAACATCACCCGGCTTTGATGAGTTACATGATCATTCCACCTCAATCCCAGATGACTTCGACCCCCATCTCTCAAAGAAACAATCTTCGGGCATTATCACCAGCAACGAATCTTCGCCAAATAACCTATTGACTCTCTCCGTTGGAGGCGGCATCTTCGATCATAAAGTGGCAGGCCGGCCAACAAAGCGTTCAAGAACTAAGTTGGGTCTAGGTTGTGAATATCTTTTCACAACATACCCTACTTCCTGATTAGGACGAGCCACCGCGAACGTGCGCAAAGGCTGTGCTATGGTAATCCAGACGGCTTTGGTCACAGATGTGACTAGCAATGCCTCAATTGTGGGACGGAAGCGGAGTTGCGCATGAAACTGAGTAGCATCGGGCGTGCTACTAGATAATGTCTCATTTTTGAGCTTGGATTTGGGTCATCTAATTGGAAATCGGCCAGTCCGTTGATTACGACGACTGCATCATCAACCTTCTTTGTTGCAGGTAGAGACGATGACAGAGAATATGTCAGTGGCAGCGATAGCGACATTCGAGCGACATTCGACGAGAACTGGCAATCATATTTTTGCACCTTTTGTGTCCTGAGACAGATATAAAGACCTCTCAGCGCTCAGGGGGATGGAGTGCATCCGTCGAACATCTGTTTTATTTTCCCCGACCTCTCTATACCCATTCCACGATCATGGCTGTTACCTTGGAAAAAAATCAAATTTTACCGTCCCCATTCACTTCCTGCACGTCCTATAAAGAGCATACCTTCCAATAACTGTTCAACTCCCTTCCTCCACGCCTCAAAAAGAGTCAATCCAAACCCCTCCATTCACTTAGTTTCCTCACATCCTTCGTACAACCAACTTTGCGTCATACACTTCCCCCTCGTCCACCAGCTGTCGTCTCCTCCATTCATAGTTCAGAGTATACAATCTCACCGACCACCTCAAGCACATCTGATGCAGTCCATATCAATCCCACGTGTTCGAATGATTCTGACCGAGCTTTCAGTGACTTTTCGGTCGTGGAGGGTGAAAACAGAGAGGAAAACAAGTCTTTAGTTCGCTTGCCTGTGAAAGGTACACTCCCTATTCATGCAATCTATCCGTTTTTAGCTTACATATAAAAAGCAGGAGACAAAGATGACGAAAGCAATAGCGTACGTGCAACTTTGTCAGGTCGAGGAGTCGCAGATGAACGTGTACCGTCCACCTTCTCCGCAAAAGCGCCCTTGAAGTCGGCAGAAAATGCGGATCTCTCGCAGCCACTCAATCAAAGTCAAACAGAGCTACAGGAGCAAGCTAGTGATGGCATGGCTCTACCAGATCAAGGTTTATCACTACGCTGCATGCCTGAAATAGCAACATCAGCACCAGTCCTCGAGGATTCCACTCTGAGCGATATAGCGACGCTATCTTCCGCATCAGGATCGCCTACAGTTAGTCCAGGGCAAACCCAGCAAACTTTGTCTACTAGCATTCCTCAGCCATTGGATCCTCGTGAAAGCAGTTCGCCAATTGAAAGCATCGAGTCACAGGATATTCTGGAAGACTTCATACTTGCTACCTTATATCTATCCGAAGAATTTTCGAATTCGTTGCAGAATGAAGCAGTATGCATTTCTAGCCCCCCGCCTCAACCAGTCGTGACTCCTGCTCTGTCTCATTGCTTAGACCCGTTGCAGGGATCACCTGACTGGTCAGCGTCTCATGATCAGTCTCACTGCGCGAGTCAGGTCGCCGAAGATCGTGATGTGTCTGTGTTTAACAATGAGAACGATGCAAAACATGTTTTTAACATTGATAGAGACGAATCAAGTGAATACTCGCGTCCAGCGAAACGGTTGAAGAGGGGCCATATACTGGATACGATCTCATCGACTTCTCAAGAAACAGTTCCACGGTTATCCCCAGAGTCTCCGCTCACGAGACAGCCCGAGACGCCACAGCAAGAGGCGAATCCGGAAAGCGAGTCAATCCCCGTCCAAGGCTTTCTCAAACTACGATATATTGGATCCGAGGTCGTCTATTGTCTAGAGTTATCACAATCCCATGTTTCGTCATTATTTGCGGGCGGCCAAACGAAAGGTACTCGGCCATCTCGACAGGAAGGCTTTTCTACATTTAGATCGCGAAAATTCTCACCGGAAGAAGATGCGTTTATCGTGGAATTGAAAAGCAAGAATTATAGCTGGGGCATGATTGAGGATCGGTTTGCGCAACAATTTCCATACCGGAGTAAAGTGTCATTGCAGGTGCACTATTGTACAAAACTGAAAAAGTTGAAAGAAAAGACTCAAATATCTTCAACAACAGCGGTCCTGTTGTAATGGAATGTCAGTTATCTTCAGGCAAGGGAAAGGAAGATCCGATTTCCAGTAGTGAGTCTGGTATTCTTTGGCTTGACAACAATCACAATTCAGGAAGCTCTTCGAGATACCATGCGTCTTTGTTGACTGTGTTGTTCTCCTGGCCAAATTCTTGAGATTGACACCTCAGGTAGCTTTTTTGCTAAATTATACGACATCTAGTGCCTTGAAGTTCAGTAAAGAGGTCTGGATATATATGTCGATTCATTCCTTAGCAACGCTTGTACAAGGGACTCAGCATACTCTCCAGAGTCAGCTACGCTCGAATAGATGATAATTATGTGTAATGTTGTTACGATATAGCTACTCTGAAGATGAGATACTGAATGATATTACGTATCAGACGTGTCCACTTTTCTTACTTTACCTGTGTAATGTCACAATTAAGCAGATGCAGCCTGCAGCCGGAACTATATCGTGATGCGCCTGTTTCACTTCAACTTATTGGACGTCCTTGTGAGGATGAAAAGGTTTGCCATTCCCACTGATGTTTTTGATAGATCACCGCGAGCTAAGTATTGAAACAGGTCCTCGAAGCTCTAGAATTCATACACGAGCATGTTTCGTTCCCATCTTTCAAATGAAGCCATGTACCCATTTTTTCATCCAAATAGCAATTCATCTCAATCATAGCAAGTATGGTGATATCTCTATCACTCTCTCAATCCTCCATTCTTCTCCTTCACCATCGTAAACGGTGCTCCCACACGCCTGAGTACCTTGAATTCCCGTGGCTTGATAAACATTGGCTCTGTGATGGCGAAATACTCGTGATAATACTCCTTTGGCATTTGGTTCTGTTATTATTCTTTGTTACTAATCCATCATCTTCAATTTTCTCTTTATCTAGAGGAAATGTGGGCCGGTGCCTCTTTCGATATACATACCTGAAGTAGCCATTCTTTACTCTGAGACCTATATTCAATCCGATTAGTGAGTAATCTTCGATTGCCGAAGACATTCTCGAGAGTAAATAATGAAGACTAAGAATAGCATACCAATTTTCGACCCAAGAGATCCGTCCCGGCTCCTCTGGATCTTCATAGTATTCGAAAAAGGTACATTCCGGCTCCGCGATGACTTTCTCATACACAGGACGGAGTGCCTCAAAGAACTTGGGGACGTTCCCTGGGCTGATCCAGACTGTGACTTGGAGAGAGATAGATTCTGATGACATTATGCTTAATGATTCTTTCCTCAAAGAGGGAAGGAGAATTTTCTAGGTGATTATGGGCTCTTTAAATGGGTTGTGGAGGTGGGGAGTTGCAATAACAAAGAAAGATGGGAGAGGGAAGTTGGGCTATTTAAAGCAATTTGACAGGGGTTGCATACCTAGCTATTGTAAAATATAGTGTAACATAAACTTGACATGGACATGTAAGTATAAGCCACTAGTTTAGTTCTGATTTGGTGTGGCAGCTGTCAATGGACCTAACCGGGGATTCTTTGTTTAGGGCTTTGTCTGGAAATTTCTACATTGCAAATCCGACATGGCTACATATCAATTCGTACTACATGGAATTACAATTGTATTATATGGAAATCTACTCTTGTACAAAGAATATTTGCGTACATAAAACTCTATACACTTAGATCAATTCCTGTTCTCTTCCTTCTTTATTTCAAGGTGCTCCATTCGATTATATCAAGTCGACTCACCACTGACATGAGAGATCAACTATAGAGACTGAGTATATTTTGATATGGATATGAGAATGTTGAGTTAGAGATACTTTCAAGCCGTGGAAAGTAAGAACCCCCCGTTCTGCAGCCGCTGAAACACTTTTGAAGGATCATATTTCTCGGCAATCGCCTTGAGCTGAGCGAGATTGCTCGAACCATACGTGCCGAGCGGGTTCTGGTCGCGAGAAGCATCATTCATATAGATGAAATCACTTGCAGAGCCTCGTGCCGTGGCCAGTGATTGCCATTTCTCTGTAGTAGCTATCGAGACTCCACGTACGAGGTCATCGTCAGCAGCGTCGACCCAGTCAATGAGTGTTGTCCACCCTAATGAGAGACGAGAAAGTTAATAATTGTCTTTTATTTTTTCATTTGTTCTGTTCTCTGAAATCTAGTCCAACCCCACTAAAACGGATTGTATAGACTTACATTGCATATTTTCGTAGGGAAGTCCCAAAGGATTACCACCTCGGGCATTGCCAGCGTCTATCAGACTGCCCGGAATTGGTTGCAACACAAATGTCTGGTTCGCTCCAGTCTGGTTGTATACAGATGTTGCCTGCTCTACCCAGAAAGCGTATATCTCCTTGTACAGCTCGGCGTCGACCTTGGAGCTGGCCGACCGATAATCATGTCGTTCGGCAGCGGTAGATCCAGTCTCGCCAAAGAGTTCCATAAGCTCGGTGATGGTACCATTTGACCCGGCCAAGGCTACTTCGGCAGGGTTCAGATCATAAAACGGCGCAAAGGCTGCTGGTTGAGTTGCAGTAGGCTGGGAGTACAAGAGGCCTACCACGACGCTATCCAGGCTAATCACCATGGCTACCGTGGACTTGTTATCAACAGATGCGCCATTTGTCTGCCACTCTGCAAAAGCATCGAGGACATCAGGTACCTGATCCGGGGTGTAGTAAAGAACTTCGAACCAAAGATTGTACACGGGGATTGTGTATAGGTCATAGCGGGTAACGATTCCAAAGTTAGGCCCACCTCCTTTGAGAGCCCAGAAGAGATCAGTGTTTTGGTCGGAATTGGCGTCTATAATGGTGCCATTCGCTAGTACAACCTGTATGATATTCAGCGGATACATTCACAACTTGTTTTCTTATGCGGAAGAATGTACGTGAAAGTTCTGGACATTGTCCGCTGCAAGACCAAACTCGCCGGATAAATGGAATAATCCACCTATACGACAATGGTATTAGCTTGAGAGAATACGCACCGATCTAGACTCTGGATTAATTTAAAATTAGACTAAAGGGCAATCATACCTCCAAGAATAAGGCCTCCAACGCCGACATCGTTGATCCGCCCACCAATCACAGTCACCTCGTAGGGTGCGAGGGCGGAATAGACACTGCCCCATCGGTTGCCGGGTCCTAGGCTAACAACGGCTGCGTCGGAACTGACGGTAATCTCATTCAATTGCTTTAGATCAATCAGAATCCCTGGTTGACCGATGCTGGACCAGCCGGGGTTGGGCGAGTGTCCTCCGCTACGGACGGCGAACTTGGTCTGGAAAAAATTGACTATCTTAACGGCCAGTGATACATCTTGGTCAGAGTTGGGCAATATGGTGCATGTCGGTGCCTCCCAGCATGCCTCGGACCAGGTGCCTTCAACTTCGGTCTGATTGCCCGCGGATGCTACAGCACTGGTTCCGAGCACGATCTGGGCAGTGTAGCATGCGAGCTGCACTACGATAGACGACGCAATGCTCGCCCCACTAAACACAACCTCGAGGCTCTCTACATTGCCTAATAATCTGCCTTGAATAGCTCGCGAGTCGGCTGACGAAAGACTGAGCCCATTAACAAAATGGGTAATCGTCTGAGATGTATTGACTGCCGCAGCTACCGCGATCACCGACGTGAAAAATAAGTAGTAGACCACAGCCAGATTGTTCATTGTCGGTGATTATAGCTCAATCAAGAATGGACAAACAGATCTGGAGATTGGCAGACAGGGGAACGACAGAACAGAGCAGGTAGAGAGCAGGGAGGTAGAGAATGCGTAGGGAGAGAGTGTGGCCTTACATTATCATGATGCTACATCGATACCGACATGCATCTACTTATAGTAGAGTAGCCATGTTGGTGATGTAGGTAACAGTGACCAAAGAAAAAGCCATGCCACGCTGTTGATGACATGGGTCAGCACTACTAGGACCCTAATATCAACCGGCTCGGCTCTGATTACTTAAAGACCACGAATAGCTAACATCACGATGCTCGAGACTGCTTTTTTTTCTGTCTTTACAACTAGCCCCCAAATCTGATTTAAACTAATTTGACACTTCGTTGGTGGATTTCATAGCCCGTGAGAAACCCACGAGTATCCTTGCCAGCTTGGAAAGCTAAGCAAGGCCCAAGTTTTCTAAAATGGCCGCGACCACAGATTTTCATGCCTCATCCTTGATGGAAACTACAAACACTGGATCCCAAACTTCCAGGGTGGCCCGTTCCATGACAGCCAACGGGTCAGGGGTAGACCAATACGGAGGCAACCACAAGCCCACGGCGTTATCCAATCTGCCAGACTCATGGATCCCGTACATCCAGCTTGCCCGTCTCTTCCCTCCGGCTGGCTTGTTTCTCATATACTTCCCGCATGCCTTTGGCATACTGCATGCGGCTATTCGAACCGGAGCACCTTCTGCCACGCTCCTCTACGCCAGCACGATAATGTTCGTCGGCAGCTTCTTCTTCTCAAATGCCGCGCACACTTGGAATGACCTGATCGATGCTGAGCTAGACGCGAAAGTTGAGCGCACCTACAAGCGTCCGATTCCTCGCGGGGCTATCTCCCCGCGCGCGGCGTTCTTGTTTACCGTCACTCAAGCCATGGGAGCAACCTGGTTCCTGTCATATCTACCGGGTGGCTTCCAGCAAGGTTTCCTCTACGCATTGCCCAACATCCTTGCAACCATATATTACCCTTGGGCTAAACGACACACTCACTTTTCCCAATTCGTCTTAGGGTTGTGTTTGGCATGGGGTACGATCATGGGGGAATTAATGCTGGGTGTTCGGGCATTCACCATATCAGTTCCGGCTGGATTCTGGTCACTGGATTGGGCTCAGGAAAGACTTAGCTTCCCCTTTTTCTACATCACGCTAGAACCGAGTGTTATGGCACTTTTTCTGGCCGGAGTGGTGTGGACGGTTATCTACGACACAATCTACGCGCATCAAGATCTGCAGGCGGACCTCCGGGTAGGGATCAAGAGTTTAGCAGTTCTTTTTCAGACTAGAACGAAGTTTGTACTGTGGCCGCTTTTAGCGCTCATGGCTAGTCTACTTGTCAGCTGTGGTCAGCGCAGTCACTTCGGAGCAGTGTTTTACCTCGTTGGGGTAGGTGGCGCTATTGGAGCCCTTGGTGCGATGATTGCCCTGGTCGAACTACGGGATAGTCAGAGTTGCTGGTGGTGGTTCAGCAAAGCATTCTGGTTGGCTGGTGGCGCAATTTTTGCTGGATTGTTGGGCGAGTATTTAATGTAGGTAGGGCACCTTTGTTGGAAACATGGCAGGATTGAGAAGATCTGGATATGAGCATTGTTAACAGTAGCCTACGAAGAGGAGTGACTGTTTTTGAGACTCATCGAGTCTTCCTCTCTTCGTGCCTAACCCTGCATCATGCACGAGGGGGGCGAATTTATATTGGAAGTTCGGTCATTATTTACGCGTACTTTTGCTTTTTCTTTCCATTTGCCCTAATGTATGCCATGCGCATAATGTTGCATCTACCTATCCCTGTTGTCTTCTTTCTTGCATTAGACATCTCTCCACTCCAATTAGAAAAAACTATTTTACAAATACTCACCTAAACATGGATCATATACTCGCCGGCTATTAAATGATCTGCTTAATACTGGACGATATTTGTTCCCCAAAATTACAGCACTTGATCAATGGTAGAAATACCACTGTTTTTTATCAGGTTCATGTATAATATAACCCCCCCTGTAATTATTACTTCGAGCATTTGGTCATCTACCGTGTTAAGGCCGGAAATTCTTGCTTCATACTCATATGATAATCCTGGACGATACGCACGTTAGTTACATGACATTGTGCAGCGCCACAGCTTGTGTCGGATTGCAGATGATTCCGTGCTGTCCGAGTAATCAACGTGCATGAAAATGATCCTGGTCAGTATTCGAAAACAAGTATTCTAATTACCATTCAGCGGGGGATTCTGAGGAATGCTGATTGGCATTTCCATCGGAACTGGCTACTACAGAAGAAAGTACCACGGTTCACACTCTTAATGCTCAGATGCGACAGCTGACTCCAGTTTCGTAGGTCGGCTATACATGTCCTCCGGCTACTATCATGCTGAGAAGAATACCAAAAAACAAACAGTTCACTTACTTCTAATCTTTTTTTACCCCGAGAAAACGGCAGTCTTATCCGGGCATTAAATGGGAATGCATGCGGCGAATCCCACTGGAGGCCTAAAAATAAAATTATTCTGACCATCCATAGATTTGCTTATTTAGGTACGTATTGGGGCAGTCTAAAGGTCTTGTTGTAATGGGAAAGACGAAATTCAACATTTGGCTCTTCTTGGTTAAACACCTAGCCAACTTTGCTCTTTCCATACTATACGAGGTTACCATTAAGTATTATAGGTGCATATTTCATCCTCATCATCTTCATAAAAATCTTGATCAGTATCACGGCCATTCACTTTTATCTTTTCTTCCCATTGCTTTCAGAATCGGCAAATGGCGACCACTTCCAGCACAGCCGCGACAACAGCGGTCTCCCTCATTCCACCCCCGATCACAATTGACGACTCACATAAGGTCTACTCAATTGCCATTACTTGCATTGTTCTAGGAATCGTTGCCAGTCTCGTGGTAATAAGCCGACTAGCACAACGTATACATGCACGAACTTTTGGGGCCGACGATTATGTTATCATCCCGGGTTTGGTGAATGATCCCTATCTGTCAATAAGTGCGCATAGACTGGCTAACAAAGCTACTAGCTATTCTACATTGGCTGGACAGCAATGGCCGCTTACGTGAACCTGCACGCAGGAGTTGGCAAACCACTATGGGAGATTACTCTCGGAGAATTCTCAGTGTGGTATCAGGTAGGCAACAACATCCACCTTCTTCCTATCCAAGATGCTTTGCATAACTACAAAAATATCAACCGACTAATCGTGGGGGAAAAAAAGGGAATTGTCGGCTCTTCTTGGATCTATCCCGCCATGACAGCTAGCATCCGTACCTCCATCCTCCTTCTCTACCGTCGCACCTTTGCTGCGCAGACACCCTACATGAAATTCGCCATTTGGATTCTCTTAATTCTTCAGGGCATCTACCTGGTAGTCTTCTCCATCATGCCAGGTTTTATCTGCCACCCGATCAATAAAGCATGGACTGCCGTGCTCAAGCGCCACGAGTACTGCAATGACTGGTACTATTACTACATGAGTGTGGCTCTCTACAGCTGTAGCATGGCTTTTGATGGTATATTACTCTTCATCCCAATCTACCCAATCATGAAGTTGCACTTGCCGTTGCGGCAACGGCTGGGAATTGTTGTTATTTTTATGTTGGGAGCTGGGTGAGTCTCTTCTATATTCTCCTCCCCGATCCCTATTCAGATCCAAATATGATGGATAGCTGATGAGACGAACGGCACAAAATAGTGCCAGTGCAGTTGCAGGGTACAAACTAGCCATTTTTGTCCTACAAATGAAGCGCATTGATGAGATCAACCCAAAATGTAGGTTGTAAGGGCCCTTCGCCCGAAGATATAGTGAATCAAAATTATACTTCACTATAGCCATGCATCTGTATTTGAGTATTAACAGTCTCTAGGGCTGCAATACGAAATGAGCCGGATCACACCTCCGCAATTCGACCGTTACGGCGAAACGTTCTGGATCCCTTCCCAGGTCGAACCGTGTGTAGCTTTGATTGGAACTTCAATACCTGCACTGCGTCATTTGTTCGTGGAGCGGGCACAACAGTTGACTGCCTATTACGCCCAGCGTAGTAAGCAAGTGTCTTCTTCAGCGCGATCGGTGAGTTTTCGGGGCCGGCAAAGTTCGAAGGGCCTGCTGAAGGGGTCCGGGGATGAGGAGGTGTTTCTGCAGAGTGACTATGTTGAATTGCAGGATAATGGACGAAAGTAGATTCCTAGTGCATGCTCTAAACAAGTGATAATCTGACTTATATGTATGAATATTCTGTCCATGATAATTGAATCTTATATTGAGTATTTCAAGGTTAATATAAAATTTCAATAAAATATTAGTCTACGCTGATGCTACTCATTAACAATTCAAACTATTCAAATGGTTTCTATGGAAATAAGTCATAAACCAACAATTTTGCCGTTCGATGCGTAGGTCTCGTTGGCGATTTGCATTCTGGTTCCTTTACCGAGCCGTGCTACGGATACAAGACTTCATTTTCGATATGGAATGCTGCTACGTAACCAACTAAGGTATGTCGAGAACACTATGGAAGCATTCAGTCTGAATGATTAATGCATCTGTTGCACGACATAGGTATATGAATTTTAGTCCTAACGCCGAGTCGGCTGTTATTGGCTGTGCATATACTATGTATGTGAGAGCCAGGACTGCCTTTATATCTTGTCTATGCAGTATAAGGTTCTTTTTGCGAAGATAATTAGAAATTGGTAGTACGTACATGGTGGTGAGTGTACTCTTCCACACCTAAGATCATCTATTGAAAATATCCACAGCTTGGCCTTGCAAAGACAGCAACACCACCGTTCCGATTCGACGAAAAACGACGTAAAATAGGTGAATTGAATATCTGTCCGCTACCCCAACTTAAATCCCCCCTTCACCAATCTTTGAAATATCTCAGTAGAGTCATATTTATCCCTTACGGCCTTCAATCGGTCAACACTCTCATCACCATAATGCGCAATAACTTCCTGGTCCCAGCTCGCGTCATTCATGAAGATATACTCTACATACTGCCCAGCGTCCACGGACGCCTTTTCAATACGGTTCTTTAGCGATCTCGTCAAATTGTGCGCCTTTGTATCGTCTGTCGACTTCTCCCAACCAATATCCAGCACCAGCCATGTCTGGTTGACTGCCTCTAGGCCGAGAGCGTTGCTGCCTGCCGCGTGACCTGCAGCTATGAGACTGGTGGATATGGGTTGTATGCCGACGACTAGAGTGGCGGTATTGACGGATATGAGCTCGTTGATCTCTGGGGCAGTGGTTACTATGTCGGCAATTTGGGAGTAGAGGGATGCCGTTGGTTTAAAACTCGTTGCGTGCCAATCCCATCTGCGAATGTCAGCACTGTTACTCGCTTCAGTTGTTTATTTGTGCTCCTTGATAGTTAAATGCCTTTACAAGAATGAGAGGGGGTTATACCGTGGTATATCAGGCATGACAGCCTCCGACATGAAATCAACAAAAGACTGAATGACAGTCGTGTCTTCTAGTGTAGGGATTCCATAAAAGGGGTCGAAGGCAGCGGGATTTGCCATAGGTTTTAAGTACACAAGATTTAGCAACACTCCGATGCTGCTGTTTGTAGTGGCTGCTTGTACCATTAGGTTGGCGTACGGGTCTTTATTTTCGACCGATTGGTAGGTGTTGAGAGCGGCCAGTACGTCAGGAAGATATTCAAGATCATACGCTTTTATGCCGCCCCAGACATTGCCGATAGGATAGGTGCGTACCGTGAAGGTAGTGACAATACCTATTTCAAGTCAATTGTAAGGCTCCTCAAAAGTCTCAACGGTATGTCAATTTACCGAAGTTATTAGCACCCCCTTTCAAGGCCCAAAACAGGTCCGAGTTTGACGTGGCATTGGCATTGACCATCTCGCCGCTAGCAAGCACTACTTCGAAATTCACGACATTGTCACAAGCCAGGCCATAGAGGTCGGAGAGATATGAGAGTCCACCTATATGGAGCTTTAGATACGTATTTATACATCACCCATCACACACAGAGAAATGCACATACTGCCCAGCAACAGACCTCCTACGCCCACGTCTAGAAGACGGCCTCCCACGGCGGTTCGTTCGTACGGTGCCAATCCCTCATACACTGCCTGCCAGCGTAGTCCACTCCCGATAGACACAACCTCATTGGCTGCATCATAATCCAGCGTTTTCAACAAGGAGAGGTCAATCAGCACCCCACGATTGATATTGGCGCCCAGCGGCGAGGGCAAATGTCCACCTGAGCGAATCGCAAAGGGTATCTGTTGCGCTGTTAAAAGACGGAGAATGTTTTGCACTTGGGGCGTATTCGCCGGTTGCAAGATGCAGGAGGGATCTGCCCAAGCTGTTTGTGACCAGTTCTCATCTGCAAGAGCTGTATATTGAGTCTGGTTGGCGAGGAAGGTGAGGTTGCCGTACAGTGATTTAAATTGCTGGCAGGCACTGAGGACGTGTAGATCCAGTGATACGGCTTGCGCCGTTGTTGAAATGAATATTAAACAAAAGAACTGGAGCAACCAGGCTAATCTGGCCTGAATACTACCTCTTGAATTTGCCATGAATCCTGGATCTTCTAGTGATGAGTCTATTGAAACAATATTCTACTAATGGTTAGAAGACAAATGATGCTCAAATTTGAGGCGCAATGTTCACGATGGTTCTAATTGTTTGCACTTATATTTCCAACCGGTTCCCAGAAGCTCATCTATTAAATACACTTTGGGCGTGTTTAAATCTCGATATGCCCGATATTCTTGAAGTTCCTGTGGAGAATAAACTAGGCATTCTTTTGCTACAGGACTACTGGTTTCTGGCGGTTGCTAGACCTTGATCTGCTCAATACGTACGAGGCAAATCAAATACTGCCCGGTATGTAACCATATTAGTAGCACCATGCAGGGCCACCCAAGTATACTGCAGACAGGAAGAGTTTGATGCAGCGACAGATCGCAAGGGGCATTGGCAGACAAATAACGTAGGTAATTTATAGCCCCCAAATATGCATGCAGGTACCTACTTGCATATTCAGTTACATTAGGCCTACCTGTATGTAGCGTTAATGAGATCCAGCATAAACGACTGCCAGCAGCAGTAAAGAATGCCCTAGACCAACATTTCTTGAACGGGGGCTTGGGCTATGCATGGCCAATCCCAATCTTTCTAATTTTACATAGTCGCCGGCTGATTGCAGAAATCCCTGACTGTGCGTTGTTATAACTCACCTAAGCATTATCAGGGATAGGAGATACTTCCAGATATTGTACATAGGTGTGGTGGATATTGAACATATGGACAGTAAATCTCATTAATACCCTCGCGACGCAAGCTATTGCATACAACGTCAGCAACCACTGTAAAACCATGAATTAATAAATGCAAAGATAGTGACCGAATCGGTGTTGATCCAAGAGCAATCGACGCACTTGATTCCATCGGCGGGTATGGTGTGCGTCAAGCACATAACATACATTAGTACGTAACATATGGTAATACCAGTGCGTCAGGCTGATTAAAGAATCATTCATCATCGTATTATACCTTACAGATTGTTTATTATCAACTTCGTTCTAGACTGCCGATGTATTTTCCTCCTACAGGGTACAGTCATTCGGTGGATAACCCGGTTCGCTTATTCAACCTGATTGGATCAAGCTCAGATGACTCGGACGACGAAAAGAGACCATTGAGGAAGAACATCTCATTTTTGGTTGAACTACCCATGACTTGCTGCAAGTACCCCTCATCTCGTTGATTGCTTCTTTGTTCACATGAATCAAAGGCGGCAGTACCCCTGTATTGTCCCACCAATCCCTGTAAATGACCAGGGAGTAAGTCTACAGTCAACTTATCATTTATTGCAGCTTCGATTCGATGCAATGTAACATGTAGCTGGACAGTCAGTCCTTTTGCCCTGTTCCAACGGACATCTTCGATGGTTTAGTATAACCAGTAGTATGTATTAATGTTTGTGTTTTAACTTGACTGACAGCTTTTGAACTTCGGAAGGAAGACAAAACAGAGCCCTCCAGCAATTTACAGAAATCATGACCAGCTCCGTGCTGCTAACGGGCGCAAACGGCTCTCTTGCCATCCCAGCCATCCAACACCTTCTCTCCACCTATTCGGACATAACCGCCATTTTGACGGTGCGTAACCCCTCTGCCTCAGATCAGGATACTCGGCGCCTACTAGAAATCACCGCCCCTTTCAAGGACCGTGTCTCTGTTCGGTCTCTTGACCTAGCCGACCTCTCCGCTGTCCACAGCTTTGCCATTTCGCTGGCTGCTGAGATTGCCTCTGGCACTGTTCCTCCTCTGAGTAGCATCATTTGCAACGCTTTCTACTGGAATCTGACCGGGCCACCTGAACTCAGCAACGATGGATTTGAGAAAACTTTCCAGGTTAATCATCTAGCCCATGCAGCTCTCATACTGCGTCTACTGGGCTCCTGTTCCTCTAATGCACGAATCGTGGTTTTTGCTAGTGACGCGCATTATCCAGGTAAAAATTCGCTAGAAAAGTATCCCCCTGCTTTACCAGAGGTGAAAGACGATGATGGCTTTGATTCTCTCGTTCATCCGGAGAATGTTTCAAAAAACACAAAGGCAAAGAACGATCCCCTGGGCTACGGATTTCAACGGTACGCGAACTCTAAGCTGGCAATTGTGGCGTGGATGTACGCGCTCAATCGTCGCCTGCACGGCGATTTCACGACAGACGCAGGTCCCCAGAACAGCAGTTCTCAGCTGAAGAACGGCATCACCGCTATCGCAATCAATCCTGGCAACCTGAGTGACTCGCGGGCATTACGGTCGAACACCCCCACCAGCCTTCGGATCATGTCGCGGGTAGTGATCAAGCCCCTGGGCCCGCTGTTACGGATGATGGTGGATCCAACTATGCGCAGTGCAAAGGATGCCGGTGTGGACGTTATTGAACTGGCAGTTGGGAAAGACCATTTACATGCAGAAGGATATTATACTCTTCGAAAGAAGGATGAGAGCTCAGTGGATAGTAAGGATGAGAGAAAACAAGAGGCTCTGTGGGTCAAGACCTTACAATGGACGGGGTTAGGTCCAAATGATACTGTTGTTGCTATTTGATATTTTCCCCCTTTGTACATCTATTGGTAATGTGACGATTGGAACTGGTCCTCTCAAGGTAGAATATTCAATGAGGAATAACAACCAGGGACACATTTCATCAGAACTACTCTTTTAGAACGCAGTAGGAACAGTATGCTGCCCAAGCAGTAGAAGATAGAGAACGAGAGAAGATTAGGTATCTTTCCTCTCGGCAAATCGACGCTGAAAAAAACTTTGCCTCATCTTCTCGCACGCCAACTCCCAGTCCGAGGTCCATTTAGGATAGTACGGCTGATACCCTAGGAGAGGGCCGATCCAGCGACCTACCACTATCCCTATCGACATGGACAAAGTACGTCCAAAGGGGATCCACCATGGTAAGGAGAGATAGGAGCCTCCAGCGTCGAACATCTAACCATGCAATTAGTAGCTCCTCACTTAAGTGGCTTAGGTCTAGAAAATCAAGAGAGTAACGAAGTTAAGAGAGGAGAAGGAAGAAAAGCACCGCACCGTCAAAACCTGAACCAAGTCGAGCTGTTTCTCTGTCAGGATTTCATCCTGATAACCATACCAATTCTCGAAGAATATCGTATCCAGCCTAAAGACTTTATTCGTTTCTTGTCCCGCTATCAAAAATCGGACTGGATCTCCTCTACCATCTTCCGCGGCGCGCAGTAGATCATCATCCGATGGATACAAGCGGTGATTGACCCAGGGTTTGATGCAGACCTCGCCGTCAGTGGGGGTCAGGGTACGAACTTGGCCGCTCTGCTCGACACAGAGACGGCCCGCTAGCACCTGTATATATTCCTTCTGAAATGGATGGAAGTGCATTGGTGGCTTTTTGGTGAGTAGAGTAGCCGGCCAAAGATGCGGATAGAATATGACTTCAAAGGCAAAGGCGCGCGGAGGGTCGATAGATTCGTTGAAAATATGAGTTTCGATTGCACCGTTGAATCTGGTAGTAAATACAAGCATTATAAACCCATTTGGGCGCATCATAGCAGTTGACTACGGTGGACGAAGCACTGCAGTCTAGGTAGAGACGTACGCCACAATAACGCGATCAGCCTTGGTAGCCATTGTATCCTCCGTTTCGATTTTGATCGTTTCCTCTTACTAGGATATTAGAGTAAGTTCTGTATACTTGTTTTTCGGTAATGGAAATGGAACAATGCAGGATTGAATAAAAAGGAAAGAGATGTGGGAGGGCGATTGAGATGTATAAATACCTGGGTACCTACCTAGGCACAGAACTAGACTATACATCTATGATTGTACCAATCACAATACTAGTACCCAACATCGACGTAGGCGATCATTGCTACTAACCATTTTTGACGTTTTAATGATTTCATGCATATATCTTCGTGCTTATTGTTGGCCGTAGGGTTAGGGTTAGGACTGCGTTGCTTACCTAAAATGAGAGGGGTTAACTTAACGTAATCGGTAAGCCACCCGCCCATGTAAGCAACCCGCCCACCTCCCCGAAAAATAACTCTCTATATTGATTTACCATATTTCAACGCGTAAAAATGCCACCGATTCGCAAAAAAGACCCTTCAAAAAGCGCTCAGATTGAGGGAAGAATTCAGTTAGCTGTTTCCGATTTGAAAAATGGAAGAATCTCCAATATTCGTGAAGTTACACGGATTTATGATATTCCTCGTACGACTCTCCGAGATCGACTGAAAGGCATTGAATATAAGGCCGAAAAGCGCGCCAACAACCATAAATTGTTGGGAATATCACCTCACATCACATATCACCTTTGCCAGCTATTTACATCCATACTAGATCATCTAGTATGCGCGCAGCTTTTTGGTCTAGTTGGTCAAAAGCCCAACATAAATTGACTCAATTTGAGGAGGAATCACTTGTCAAATGGGTGCTTGATTTAGATCGACGTGGATTACCCCCCCGGCATTCTCTTGTACGAGAAATGGCTAATTATCTTTTATCACAATCTGGAAATCAACAGGTTGGAGAAAAATGGGTATATAACCTTGTTAAACGTCGCCCAGAGATCGATTCAAAATTCTCACGAAGATACAACTACGAGCGTGCCAAATGCGAAGATCCAAAGATAATTCAAGAGCACTTTGACCGCGTACGAGATGCTATATCTCAGTATGGAATCCTTCCGGAAGATATCTACAATTTTGATGAGACTGGCTTTGCTATGGGACTTTGTGCAACTGCAAAGGTTATTACCGGAAGCGATTGATATGCTCGGCCAAAGCTTTTATAGCCCGGAAATCGAGAATGGGTGACTGCAATTGAAGCAACAAATTCAACCGGTTGGGCTCTGCCTTCGTACGTTATTTTTAAAGCAAAGAAAAACGTACGATTAGGCTGGTTTGATGAGCTCCCTAGCGATTGGAGAATCAATATTAGCGATAATGGTTGGACTACAGATCAGATAGGGTTAGAATGGCTTAAAACCCATTTTACTCCTTATATCAATGATCGCACAATGGGAAGATATCGAATGTTAATTCTTGATGGTCATGGAAGTCATTTGACTGCAGAATTTGACCGTACGTGCACCGAGAATAATATTATTCTAATCTGCATGCCACCTCATTCTTCGCATCTCTTACAATCTCTTGATGTTGGCTGTTTTGCGGTTTTAAAGCAACAATATGGGCAGCTTGTTGAACAGCGAATGAGGCTTGGATTCAACCATATCAACAAAATCGACTTTTTAACGGCATTTCCACAGGCTCGTACAATGGCATATAAAGCTCAAACTATTCGGAATAGCTTCACAGCCACCGGATTGGTGCCTTTCAATCCGGATCGAGTTATTCAACAGCTTGATATTCAATTAAAAACACCAACCCCCCCTCCAAGTCGATCAAGTAATACACAATCATCTTGCTTACAAACACCACAAAATACACGCCAATTTGTACGCCAATTTGTACGCCAGTCAACTACAATAAAGAAGCGTATAAATAAGCATACAGAAAACCCATTTGAAGGCCTTGATCAGATTCTTTCACGGATGTCAAAGGCTTATGAAACGGCTAGAAATGACTATTTGCTTGCACGGAAAGAAGTTGGCGATTTACGAGCTGCAAATGAAAAAGAGAAGCAAAAGCGCCAAAGGTCTAATAAGCAGATATCTATTGAGCAAGGGATTACTAGAGAAGAAGCTCAAGCGCTCGTACAAGGTCAGGTTGAGGCATCTCAAGCTGTTGTTACTGCTCCGGCAGAGCCGGAGCTCCCAGCTTCTCAACCAATCGTACGCCGTCAATTCCGCTGCAGTGGTTGTGGTGCTGAAGGGCATAAAATAAACCGATGTCCTAGTCGTACTGCTAGTTAATTTTTTTGTATGAGAAATATATGCGGATTCGAAAAATGGGATTTG